>NW_021849121.1:283242-296023 GCF_003651465.1 Formica exsecta | reverse complement strand
TTCCTCCCTCCTCCCTCCTTCGTCCTTCCTCTCCAACTATATTCAGCGGAAGAGATTTTCTACCGGATGGTTCCTCGCTATTACCCAGCCTCTCTCTCTCTCTCTCTCTCTTTCAATTCTTGCTCTCTCATGTATACATATATATATGCTCTCCTTTATGCGCACGCGTTATATCAGACCGGGTATTTACGTGAATGCGATCCCGATTTCACGTATACGTTGGCGAGCAATCGCGACGGTGAGAAAGGGAGGAAATGGGGCGCGAGGGGATGCAGGCGCGAAGGGGATGAGGATGCAGCGATCTATGCAACGACCACAATCCGCGCGATCATCTTCGCGTGCACGCGCGTCTCATGGACGTGATTTTGTCGTCGGTAGGGAATCGGGGGTTGAATTGCACGAGGGTGGGACGTGCTAACGCGAAACTCCTTAACACGCCTTAACGACGTACGTACAATAGTTGCTCGGAAATCTCGCTTTATTCTATCGCGCGATCGAAGACGCGCATTGTTATGGTATGCGCCTCGTCTTTTTGCGGCATTCTATTTCAATTTCGGCCGCAATTGCTTTCCTATATATGTATGCGGAGAGAATTGTCTCTCGTTTTCGTTCCCGTTGCAAGGAGCGGGACTTGAGCTCTTTCGACGATTCATTTCGGTATATCTCTTAACGAGAGAATTCCGGCGTTAAGAATTTAAAATCGACTTCGAGTATCTTTATACCGTACATGCAAAGTACATACTGTGATGAAGCTGCATCGGAATAGAAAGAGACTTTAAGATTATGCAATCTGTAGGAAAATTACCAACGAATAATCTCACGGCAAATTGAAATTAAATTTAATTTCTCATTCCTCTTATACTAAATAGCTCAGTAATTATTTTTATCCTAATGGAAGAAGATATCTCTGTTGACGGGTTGATTGTCGTTTCATATAAATTGCTCTATTTCGTTATAAATTACGAAATTAAGTAGAAATGGAGTTATCATAATCATGCTTACACACATTATGAATTATATATATATATATTCTTCATAAAAAGGGTTTATAATTTGCATTCATATGTAGATTATTATTATTTACGATTATTGTGCACGGTTTCCATGAATCTTATATATAGAAAAGGTGGACGTTAAGGATATGTTACAAGCAACCTGAGAAGACGAAACGGCTGGTGAATAAAATAAAATTTTACAGTCGTTCGAGGCTTTGCCTTTAATTTTATCGCCAGCTGCTTTCCGTGAGGCTTGCCATTGCCCATTAGAAAGGAATTTAATTTTTTGCAGGCTTAAGTGTTAGTGACGGTGATTTCGTTCGCGTTTAAGGCCATCGTTGCGGATATTGTGTGCGGTCGATATATTTTTGGAGTTTGCTGTTATCGTATCATGGAAGACGAAATTGTCGTTAACGCGCCTTTTTCGCGTCTCGATTTCAGATATTATTAGGATATTAATATAATTGTGATTACTCGTGAAATGATTTTTATTTGCTCGATGTCTATCTGCGAGAAATTTAACAAAAAAATTAATTATTTTAGGTATAAAAACATTTTTGACTTTTGCGTTTCTGAATATCGAAAAAGAAATCTGGTGAAAAATATAATAAATTTTCTATTTTTTAAAAATATTTTTGATATAATAAATTATGATTAAAATTTTCAATAGTACGATATATGATAAGAATTCTATAAAATAATATAAAAAGTTGAAACAAAACTTAACATGTATCGATATTGAAAGATTTAAAAATACTTTTTTGATAAAAAATATTTTTCTTATTGTATAATTTGGTATATAATTTGTTGTGATCGGAAAACATCGGCCAATCTTTGATCTAAGCGCGCAGAAAAATTCTCCATCATATGAATCGGGATTGTTGGAGGCCAATGACTTATTGAAGAGTCTTTTATTTCGCGGGCACTTACGTATTATTATCTCTCTGATTATCGCGATGGTGCGTTAATGCTCGTTAAGAGTGATCTCAAAAGTCTATTGCTGGCAAAAAAAAAAAAAAAAAAAAAAGAAAGGAAGAGAATGATTTGATAACGGCAAAGAGCCATACACCGTCTTCTACGCGTCACGCGGAAAGAAAGAATCTATTTGTAAGTTCCAGACAATCGAGAACAATTCAATTCGCGTAGAATTTGATTTCGTACAATTACAGGGATGAATCGACGAGATCTCGCGTCATTGCGCGAACAAGCTCGATCTCTCCTGCCTTTTCCTCCTCTTTCCGGCGAAGAGGAGGATATATTCATATTGGCGCGGAATTTTTCCCATGAAATCAATCAGCCCGACTGAATTCAGCGTTGCTGCATTTCGCATCCGAGCGCGAGATGCGCGACTCGTCGTCGTCGGCCTCTCTTCACCGATTCCTTTCACGACGTCCTCAATCCCCTGCCTCGGAGGCAGGAAAGGAAAATACGTAAACGAAAGTAGATGTATGCTGCATAGATAGGATTCTCCCGCCTATACGCACAGACGAATCGCTGCGAGTTCATTGGCTATGGTTATACGAGGGTCCGATATTTTTCCACCGATCTTTTTATCGGATATTCCATGCCAGGCAACGTCCTCGTACGTTCTTATTACCAGGACTATGCGTTTTCTCTGCAAAACAGTCATCGGTCTTGATAGTCGGGACTAGATATGTCCTGCTCGTAAAATGCCATAGTCATAACTGCTGTCGGGATTTTTTTTTTCTTACGAAAATATATGCGAGAACACGACATGTTATATGGAATTATTGCAAACATTCAATGATATTTTTTTCTTTCTTGTTAGAATTTTATTGTCCTAGCTTCGGGCCATCATCAGCGAGGAAATTTAGATTTAGTCGTGCATGCTTTATCCATGACCTCAGCTCGGCTCTTAATTAGCCCGCTCCCTTTTGTCATTGAATATTTATATCAGAGCCTCATATTTTAATTTTTAATTATTATAAAGATCGTTATTTTACATATTTTTAAATAACTATTGTTCTTGCGTACATTTTACATTTATTAATATTGTTAATTTTATTTTATGTTTAGAGAGAGAGAAAAATCAACGTTTCTTTTCTCAAAAAAATACAATAATTCTTACTAAAAAATTTCATTTTCGAATTCATGATCTGTTGCTTATTGAATATTGATATAATTTATGTTTTTTATTTATCAAAAAGGAAAACCATGTAGCTTTGAGTGTAAAACCGAATTGTATTTAGTTCATATATTTGCCGCGATTATATTTTACATGCAATATTTTATGCTTGATAGGATTCTAATTATGAAGGTTTCCGTAGATCGTATATAGTCTTCGTCTCTCTCTCTCTCTCTCTCTGTTATATCTTCTTATTTCGACATAGATGCGTGAGATTAAGCGGACTGGCTGCGAGATCCGTCGTTATTCCACTTGATTATCGTCCCGGCACCGAATTAGCGTCCTTAGTATCATCCTCTGTTCTCGCTCACTCTTTTTTCCCCGATCCTATCCTCTTACTTTCTTTGTCGCTCCCCCTTTCTTTGTTCACTTTATTTACCTCGAAGCTCGGTCTTTCGCTGCATCCTCTTTTACGCTTGCGAACCATCCAGTCGTCCCCTTCCTCCCCTCCCCTACCCCCTTTCCTCTTCTCCAGCCTTTAGACCCCTTTCTCTCCACGGTGGCACAATCTCGTGGCTAGTCAAGCGTGTAAGAGGTTGCTTGCTTTTTCTAATCTAGCTGCTGCGATAGAGAGTTGGGCACGATCGACGCTCTAAGCAGCAATTTACATGTAAGCTGCCACCCCCGTATCCCTCACGCCCGGTCGTAATTACGTTCGCACCAGGGGATAATCGTCGCCTGTCTTTACAGGAAGATGTATAATCATGCGGCGCACTCGGCGATGTAGGCTTTACGCTTTCTCAAATCTCGCGCCAGTCATCGATGATTCTATCAGTTCATTGGAAACATTATTGTTGATCACAAAGAAAAAGGAAAAAAGGATTGAGCATAATAGTATATTAAATCTTCATTTAAATCCTATTCATCGAGAGATTTTATAATTTTAAAGGATGCGCGACTCGTCGTCGTCGGCCTCTCTTCACCGATTCCTTTCACGACGTCCTCAATCCCCTGCCTCGGAGGCAGGAAAGGAAAATACGTAAACGAAAGTAGATGTATGCTGCATAGATAGGATTCTCCCGCCTATACGCACAGACGAATCGCTGCGAGTTCATTGGCTATGGTTATACGAGGGTCCGATATTTTTCCACCGATCTTTTTATCGGATATTCCATGCCAGGCAACGTCCTCGTACGTTCTTATTACCAGGACTATGCGTTTTCTCTGCAAAACAGTCATCGGTCTTGATAGTCGGGACTAGATATGTCCTGCTCGTAAAATGCCATAGTCATAACTGCTGTCGGGATTTTTTTTTTCTTACGAAAATATATGCGAGAACACGACATGTTATATGGAATTATTGCAAACATTCAATGATATTTTTTTCTTTCTTGTTAGAATTTTATTGTCCTAGCTTCGGGCCATCATCAGCGAGGAAATTTAGATTTAGTCGTGCATGCTTTATCCATGACCTCAGCTCGGCTCTTAATTAGCCCGCTCCCTTTTGTCATTGAATATTTATATCAGAGCCTCATATTTTAATTTTTAATTATTATAAAGATCGTTATTTTACATATTTTTAAATAACTATTGTTCTTGCGTACATTTTACATTTATTAATATTGTTAATTTTATTTTATGTTTAGAGAGAGAGAAAAATCAACGTTTCTTTTCTCAAAAAAATACAATAATTCTTACTAAAAAATTTCATTTTCGAATTCATGATCTGTTGCTTATTGAATATTGATATAATTTATGTTTTTTATTTATCAAAAAGGAAAACCATGTAGCTTTGAGTGTCAAACCGAATTGTATTTCGTTCATATATTTGCCGCGATTATATTTTACATGCAATATTTTATGCTTGATAGGATTCTAATTATGAAGGTTTCCGTAGATCGTATATAGTCTTCGTCTCTCTCTCTCTCTCTCTCTGTTATATCTTCTTATTTCGACATAGATGCGTGAGATTAAGCGGACTGGCTGCGAGATCCGTCGTTATTCCACTTGATTATCGTCCCGGCACCGAATTAGCGTCCTTAGTATCATCCTCTGTTCTCGCTCACTCTTTTTTCCCCGATCCTATCCTCTTACTTTCTTTGTCGCTCCCCCTTTCTTTGTTCACTTTATTTACCTCGAAGCTCGGTCTTTCGCTGCATCCTCTTTTACGCTTGCGAACCATCCAGTCGTCCCCTTCCTCCCCTCCCCTACCCCCTTTCCTCTTCTCCAGCCTTTAGACCCCTTTCTCTCCACGGTGGCACAATCTCGTGGCTAGTCAAGCGTGTAAGAGGTTGCTTGCTTTTTCTAATCTAGCTGCTGCGATAGAGAGTTGGGCACGATCGACGCTCTAAGCAGCAATTTACATGTAAGCTGCCACCCCCGTATCCCTCACGCCCGGTCGTAATTACGTTCGCACCAGGGGATAATCGTCGCCTGTCTTTACAGGAAGATGTATAATCATGCGGCGCACTCGGCGATGTAGGCTTTACGCTTTCTCAAATCTCGCGCCAGTCATCGATGATTCTATCAGTTCATTGGAAACATTATTGTTGATCACAAAAAAAAAAGGAAAAAAGGATTCAGCATAATAGTATATTAAATCTTCATTTAAATCCTATTCATCGAGAGATTTTATAATTTTAAAGTTTATTAATGTGCGTATAATTTGTCAGTTTTATTGCATAAAAAGAATTACAATCAATAGGCGAGACAAAATAAATTCTAGCATTGTTCTTTGTTA
This sequence comes from Formica exsecta, assembly GCF_003651465.1. NCBI lineage: Eukaryota > Metazoa > Arthropoda > Insecta > Hymenoptera > Formicidae > Formica > Formica exsecta. The sequence continues at coordinate 290,202 of NW_021849121.1, read as the reverse complement.
AATTAATTTTTGAGCCTCCTTGAATGTGATATCGCCAGGAAGCGATGAAGCGTTATTAAAACATTTAAATGTCTCTGGAATTGTCCTGCGATCGCGCTTCGCATGAAATACATCGCAGGAAGTAGGCGAGGCTCGTTCATCCTCATTTCTCTCTCCTACCCGTATCCTACCTTCTCCCCAGTCCTATTCTGTATATTCACCAATCCCGATTATCGGTCTCTGATAATTGAACGTCTTGGAATTGACATCGTTTGCGCCGACATCACCGACGGCGGTTCGCCGTCAAACTTTTTCCGCGAGACACTATAATATCGCTATCTACCTACAATTACGCCGTAATTAAGAACGGCGAGGGGCGATAATTAAAGATTAAGATACTTGCCAGCCTGGGGAGGAGCGCCTGTAGAAGTGACAACATCGCCGCAAGCAAAGCAGCTCGGCGATATTAAACTCCGCCTGGTACGAACTACGCCGTGCCGGTGTAAAGTCGGCCATTGACTACTTGCGGATAATCGCTGTGCCTACGTTAGACGTCGAGACGCAATAAAATATAAGATAAAATAGAGAGAAGCAGTAGACAATAAATAAAAGAGGTCAATTTATAATAAATACGGCGTCAATACAAAAATTCGAAGATTTTATATGTTATATATTTTATATATTATATATATTTTATAAAATTTAGAAGAATCAATTAATTATACTGATAATTCAAAATTCATTATAGCTTTTTTCCCCTCTTAAAACAAGAATTAAATTAAAAAAGAATTAAACTAAAAAAAAAATTAAACATTAAAATTGTTTAAATATTTTTTCTCGATCGACTTCATTTGCAAAAAATGTACACAAATTAATTTATTACTTACATCTTTATATATATTAAACAAACGTGATTTAATTCGATTATTATCTAGCTTTCATCACATTTATTCTATTATACATAAACGCGGAAATTATAATTTTGATAGGTGAAGATAATATGAATAAAGCATACGCACATGGTTGGAAAATAATTGAGCTCATGTCTTCCTTATTATAACATGAGGATATTTTGTTAGTTTATTTGCAACAATATCGGTTGGATCAATTTGTACAATCAAAATGCATAAAACTATTAAATCTGAAAAATAACTAGCTATCTCATCGAATCGAAAATAAACACGTTTCTCTTTTCTCATTCGTTTCGTTTTCCTCCCTGTTCTGTCTTTCGGCAGTTTATAACCCGTCTTTATTTTGTTAAATATTATTATAAGCTTGTTTTCTCAAAAATCATAATATATTTAATATTACTCAATAATGAGAGACAAAAGTTAAATAAAATTAATATCATAATTTTAATTTCTGTAATAAAGAAATAATAATTCTAGGATTTGAATGATAAGCGTATCGCGAAACTACAAAAATATAATATTGCTAATATACATATATTGTCTCTTTAATATTTTTATACATGAGTTTTTTATTTTTAAATAAGATAAGAAAAATTTTCTCGTTATAAAATATTGTTAGTTATAATAAATACCAGAGAATTTTTAATAGTTTGTAAATGTATTCGTCGGTATTAATAAAATACTATTCTGTGGCAAAAAATCTTCTTATGAGACGAGCTTCGGCTCATGTTATACGAAACTGTACTACTTTCACGCGTTAATGAGTAAGTTGCGAAGCAGCTATTTAATCGTTACGGGGCGAATAATGCGAGGCGTATAAATGGGGCGCGGGCGAAGAAACAAAACTCCGCTGTTGTGAACAATGGGTTCGTTAACAGCGGTGTTTCATTACTACTAAAACAAATTTTCTGGATGCTTTGCAATCATCGAGTCATTCAACTCAGCGCGACGTTTTGACGGCGCGACGGATGCACGCGAATGCGAAGTTGTCGATACTTCTGTCAGTACCATCGCCGTGCCGTGATTTGTTAAAGTTCCGCCGAAGAGACGCGAACGCTATATTCTGATCGTATATACACGGTGCCTCCGAACAGATATTTTAATATTTATTGCAAATTAACGTTTAATTTTTTAGAGGAGAAGGATTTCTGCATATTTACACGTAACGATCTCTAAACTACATTTTTCCGAATTTTTATTTTCTTCTAAACCAATTTGTGCAATTATAAAAATTGTGATAGATTTGGTTGCAGTTGCTTGTGAAATTTTCAACAAAGTTTCACGATTGGCAAAACGTTATATTACACGCGTCGCGCAAAACTTCAAACCGATACGAAAAATGGGAACGTTTGTTAACCAAACATTATTTAGTTCTCGTGTAACTTGTCCTTTGTAACTCGGTCACCGTCGATGTTATTTTATTGTCCGACGCGTCGCGCTCGTCCACTAACTTCCTAAAACGTTCACAAAATTGGTACGTAGATGGATCTCTTGCGTTCAGCGAGAGACAGAGAAAGAGAGTGAGAGAGAGAAAGAGAGAGAGCAAGATAGAGAGAGAAATCCAAAAGAGAGAGAGAGAGAGAGAACCGAAGGTAATGTAAATCGAGCTTACAATCCAATCAGACAGTCCCCGACTCTGTCTCTCTTTCGAGCGCTCCAAGGTTCGTCAGACGCTCGAGAGAAGAAAGCGATGACGAAAGTGAGAGAAAGAAGAAGACTACCGAGGCAAGAGGATGTATCTATGTGTGTGTGTGTGTCTATGCGCGTTTGAGAGGCGAAGGATGGTAGCGGCTCAGAGTGACGATCAAGAAGAGGGCGGATAGTAAGGCAGAAGCGGCAGGGCCGCAGAAATAGCCTCGGGGGTGGTTTAAGTGAGGGATGGAATATAGCTGCAGCAGCCCGGGGGGGTGAAAGGGAGGATGAGGAGGGAAGAGGCGGGGAGGGGGAGGAGGGAAGGAGTAGTTGGTGATCCTCGGCGAGGGTTGGGCGGCCGGCAGGGGACACGCAGATATTTCCGAGTACATTTTTGATGGGATTTTTAAATGAGCTCCAATTGCGTTAAACGCTACGGCTCTCGACTTAAGGCAAGATTTCCTTAAACGACGTTTCAGCCTCTCTCAGAGCCTCGAACGCTGTCTCGTTCCGGAATGAAAATTACCGGAGGTCGGCTTCGGTCCTCCCACTCCTCGGCACCCACCCCCTCATATCATCTTGCGCCCCCGTTCTTGTTTTCTTTTCTCCTCCTTTCCGTCGTCGCTTACGGTTTATTTACTACTGCGTGCGGATTGGGATATTAGTGACGACATCGGTTAACTCCTGGATAATTGTACAGGAATACGAGTGCAATCTCGCTGAGAATATTTGCCGCCTTTTTCCACGCTATAGTTTAAAGAATTAAATTTTTACTATCGAGAAACTAATTTTAAAAACTCATCAAAGCAAGAGAGAAGAAGTGCATATTAATCTCTTATATCTCTGGAACATCTTATATATCAAACTTAAGATTGCTTGAGAGCCCGATAAGCATCGTACTGCGTCTTACGCGGAGGAGTTGAGCATAAATTGCGTATAAATTACGGAGAGAGCTGGGACAAATTGAAACACGATCGTGAGATTGTTGCGTCCGCAATTAACAAGTTATTTGCTATAACCTGCCATAATTTTTAGAGCAGGGATATCTATCGCGATACGTCGGATGTATCGAGAAGGAAGATGTTACAGAAAGATTGCGCGAAATATAATTGTATAAAAAAAGATCTATCATTAAATATAAATGGGAGAAAATTTCGCGTAAAGTCAATTACGTGTGCGAGATACGCGAGTAAGAATGAAGTAAGGTAGAAAGATAAGACGAAATAAATTGCGCCGAGTTTAAGTGTGCTTTTACGGCGACGATGAGACATGTCTTAAAACCAACAAGGTAGAAGTAGACAAGGATAGAAGCTTCTTCTCTACAGTGAAGATACAGCTGTACCATCCGAGAATTAGAAGTAAACTAAGGGAAAAAGAATTTCGAGATAGTGAATCTTTCAATTATTTTTCTTTTACCGTGAATAAGTAACTAAACATTATTTTCAAGAATAAATAGATATTGGCGTAAAAAAAAAAAATGATAAATCTGTCTGAAAAATATTCTAAACTATATCTTAAATAATTTTCTTTCTTTTTTACGACGTCTACATTAAATGAGACTCTATTTTATATATATAAAATATAATAGTAATTGTCGTGCGATGCACTTTTCCCGTCATCGAGCCTATATACAAAACATACGATACAAACAACGTAAGGATTGCACCGATCGTCGGAGCGCACTAAACACAGCTCGGGCGCAGTTAACGGCCACTTATCGAATTAGAAGTTTAACCGTGACACGTAATTTCGTGGCGGTAAGAACGTAATTGGCACTTAATCCCGTTAACGGGACGTTAACACGTAGCGACGACCCTTGGATGATATCCCCGTTATTATTACGCGTATAACGATGCATCCCCCAGTGACGGTTGCGTGGATCCTAAAGACTCGTCTCGCTCTCGGAGAGTATCGACGTGCACATATTTCCGCTGACGACGCCGTCCTGTGTCACCTTTACGCGGCATCGCCGCCGGAGCGCAGTAACATTGCAGCTGCGTCGAAGATTTTCGGAAATGGAGAGAAAGAGAGAGAGAGAGAGAGAGAGTGTGAGCTTGCAACGCGCTATGAAAATTCAATTTTGCAGCGTACGCCGGCACGTGCGGGGCGTTAATCTCACGATGCTTAAGCGATGAATCGTCGTGCAAATTGTCGGGCAAGTCCGCCACGATATTGCGTCTGGTTGCACTTGTGCGACACGTCCGATCACAGCAGGCGTCATAATGAGCTTGCTCGGGCTACTTTGTTCTGCGATAATGGACGAGAGATCGACCGATGTCGCCGGTTGTCGCTTATGATATCGCATTTGATTGACATAACTGTAATCATCGTCTTAAATAGGATCAACGCGGCTACGCTGTACGAAATATACTGAATTTTTTTTCTGCGATTGATGCGAGAAATTTTTACTATCGATCTCTTTTTAATCTATTACATGAGTGATTAATTCTTTCCGAATAGCATTTAATTGCCTATATCGTGATAATTTTTTTCTTTTTATATTTCAAGGATTATTAATTAAAAATCCAATTGTTATAAAATAAAAATATATCACAATTGAGATTAATAATCAAATTGATCTTAATTATTATTTTTTAATTATTGGATTTTTAGTTATACACAGATATATGCATATATTCAGAGGTAATAATATATATATCTACAAAAGTGAATTTATTTCCAATACTATCTCATGATCGACGAAATTTCATATCGTTATGTAATATTAAGATACACGTAATGAAATGTCATTTAAGATTGATATAAATTTCAAAGACCGGATTTTCGGAAATTTCCGCTAATCGGAAAGCATTTGTTGTAGAAAATATACGCAGACCCTAAAGGCATTACTCGGTATGTGTTGGATGAGAGAACACTCCGGGAAATTAGACTACTTTCAGTAACGAGCAACGAGTGCGGAAGAGATAACGGTCGCTTTTCTCTCGCTCGCAGAACGAGTCGTACACATCTGGCGCTCTATTTGAAAACTTTTGTCAAGCCGCCAGTCACATAAAATGCAAGTAAATCTAATCGTTTTTTCTAACAATTTGACAAAGATAAAATTATCCTTCAAATAGGACAGAATTTATATAATATTATTCAGTCTTTTTAACAAAGCGTGCTAAAAGCACAAGCAACGTGAGATTTCGTGCAATTTTTTTTTATTGTATCACTGTTTAAGTGCTTGCACTTATTTTATTTATTGCACCGATTTTTTTGGGCGATATAATTAATAGTGTTATATATGATATATATAAAATTTCAAATATTATCTATTATTATATACATATATGTATATAAAATAACGCATTTATGCAACTGACAGACCAGATTTAAAAGTGCAATTTATCAAACATCTAGCAATAAAAAAAAAAATTCTTAATGGCCGTATTACAGTATATCATCAACCACTCGAGGTTGATGCCTTTGTTTACCAACGACTAACGTCTAATAATAGATTGCTGTTTACCTGCTAACTCCGTCATTCCGCCTCGATCGGTCCAACCACAATGAAAAAGAAAACCTGGTTGCGTCTCTCGAGTCACCACCGGCTCCAACGATAGTCACAGATAGTGCCAACCCCCTGGGATTGCGAGCGCGAAAGCGCGCGACGATGGGAGGGGTGGCGGGAGGGGGAGAGATATGACGAGTCGGCGGTCCAAAATCTTAAAATCATAATTCTCTCAATCCTTTCGATCAGAGAAAAAAAAAAAAAAAAAAAAAAAAAAAAATCCGTCCGGGATGCGAGTCGTTGCGCGAATGAGCGCGTCCGAATCACCGGCTACGTGTTTTCTTACAGGAGTTTGGCGCGCGACTGTGCTACTGGGGCCAACCCCGGCCGCCATCAACCCTCTTATGGCTCTGTGTCCCTACGCGTTCCTCCGACCCCCCCTTCCCCCTCCCCCTTCCTCGCCGACCTCGTTCCGTCTCCGTTTCGCGCCCCTTGCTCGCTCCCTCTCTCTCTCTCTCTCTCTCTCTCCCTCTCTCCTGTTTCGCGCCGCTCCACATCGCGCCCCACCACCTTTGCCCCCCCCCCCCCACCAAAACGTTGAGCGTGACAATCCTTCTCTATTTTCCTTCCACCCTTCGGCGTACTTCCTTTTTTCGCCCACGGTGTCGTCCTCCGTCGTCTCTTTCTCTCTCTTTCTTCGGGACTCTGATTCTCCTTTTTTTTTTCTTCCTAGCGGTCTCTTCTGCTTCCGTCTCCTTCGTTCTCTCTGCCCACCCCTTCTGCTTGTTCCCCGTCTCGTTTTATCCTTCAGCCTCGTAGAGCTTCATTACGACACCTATTCCCCCGTGAGCAGTTTCATCCCCCTCGTCGCGATCGTCTCGCTTCGACACCTTTGACCACTCAGGGGGTTATCCCGTCGTTCGCCGGGTCTCTGCTTTCTCTCGTTTCTTCACCACCTTTCCTTCTCTCTCTCTCTCTCTCTCTTTC
>NW_021849121.1:242995-283067 GCF_003651465.1 Formica exsecta | reverse complement strand
TCTTTCCCTCTGTCTCTCTGTTTCCCCTCCGTTTGCCCCATCCATCATCCGTCCCTGTCTCGCTCATGAGGATGCAACCCTTTTCTGTCCATCCAGTGAGCGGCATTACCACCGACCGACATGGACCGACGCTTAGCGCCGGCGCGCGCGCCGCGATTCAAAACTGCGGTTAGAAGGGGTCGTCGGAGATAAGGATGCGTCCTAAATATAGCGACGTGGTGCTTAAGATACCCCCCCTACCTAGTTCCCGAGATCCTTACGAGCGCCTCTCTTAGTCGCCCTCGGAATTTCACGATTTCTTTCACTGCCATAATGGTCGTGTACTCTCGCTTCTGTGTCTATCGGAGATGAAAAGAGATTGATACATTCCTAGAAAGTCTTTTTCGACAACAAACTACACGGCAAGTAGACTTTGTTGAATCTCTTGCTTATACCATTTTTCTCGGAGGAGGCAAAGCAAAAATCGAAATTAATTTAACCGCGACGAGTTTAATTGTTAAATCGATTTAAAATTATAAATTGCATAAATCATTGCAGTTTTATATAATTAGTTATACAGGATATATTTTTTTTGTGTTCGTAGCTTTAAAAAAATCTGGATTCATCAAAGTCACATCGTTTCCAATCTTTTCAACTCAAACGCGCAGAATGTCGCCTTCGATCACTCATTGAGGTCGATCGGAGAGGACAATATCTACCTGTCAGCGTTACAGTTAATAAGAAACGCATACGGAAGCAGCGGGAATGAAGTATCAGCGTGCGCGTCGCGTCGCTGTCCTAGCTTGCGTATAAATAAGGCTAAGCCCCGTTCTGGCCTGTAATTACGACGGAACTAAGCCGGGTATTCGGTGGATCGGTGATCCTTCGTGCCTGGCGCGACGCCGAGAATCTCCAGCCGGCCGAAACCAATTTGGAATTAATGTAACGTCCTGCGGAATTAACGTGCCTGGAGTGCTGCCGAACAGAAACGATGACCGGCCCTTTTGACGCGCGAAAAACTTCCTCGTTAAAAAATTCATAAGAACAAAACGTCTAGAAAATCGAGACTTATCTTTTATTTCGTTTTACGCCGACACAGATTGTCCTATACATCTCGAGAGGACACGTACTTATTTTTTTTTATAATAAATCTTTGTATGATTTTTATAAATACATAATTTCTAAATAAGGTAAATTATATATCAATTATTAATTAAATATTTACATAAATAATGGAACGTTAATGTACCAGTGGTCGGACAGCTGAAACAGGTTACGGCCCAGTGTCCGGACATAACTTGTCCCAGTGTCCGACCATAACTAAAAAATTAATATGCTGACGAGAAATATTGATATAAATAGATATTTAATGACAAAATACAATTCTAATTTAAATTGGTATTTATACTTAATGATATTTTATTTTTGTCAAAAATTATAAAAATAATTTGTTGCATAACCTGGAAACATAAAACAGAGCATTTAATTTACAAGCTAAATTTCTTAACAACAGTGAACATGCAGATAACAGATTGAATAATAATACATAATAATATAATTAGTAAAATAAAGTTTAATTTTTGTTTGACACTTTTTTAATAACTTTTTCTGTTCACGTAAAATATTTTTTCTTTTATTTGTATCATTTTCAGCTTTCTCTGTTTTCTTTTCTTCAATTTCTTTAATTTTTTACAGTCTTTTTTGTTCTCTTTTTTTCTTTTTATCTTTTTTTATTATTATTTGCACATACGTCCGGCGAGTGGGACCACTGGTATTTTTAATGTACCAGTCTCCGAACGCTCAAAAACTTAAGATTCCCTTAAGCAGGGAAAAATTATTTGAATCCATATATATCAATTATTAATTAAATATTTACATAAATAATGGAACGCGTCAATGTACCAGTGGCCGGACAGCTGAAATAGGTTACGGCCCAGTGTCCGGACATAACTTATCCCAGTGTCCGACCATAACTAGAAAATTAATATGCTGACGAGAAATATTGATATAAATAGATATTTAATGACAAAATACAATTCTAATTTAAATTGGTATTTATACTTAATATTTTATTTTTGTCAAAAATTATAAAAATAATTTGTTGCATAACCTGGAAACATAAAACAGAGCATTTAATTTACAAGCTAAATTTCTTAACAACAGTAAACATGCAAATAACAGACCGAATAATAATATAATTAGTTAAATAAAGTTTAATTTTTCTTTGACACTTTTTTAATGACTTTTTCTGTTCACGTAAAATATTTTTTCTTCTATTTGTATCATTTTCAGCTTTCTCTGTTTTCTTTTCTTCAATTTCTTTAATTTTTTACAGTCTTTTTTGTTCTCTTTTTTTCTTTTTATCTTTTTTTATTATTATTTGCACATACGTCCGGCGAGTGGGACCACTGGTATTTTTAATGTACCAGTCTCCGAACGCTCAAAAATATCGTTTTAATTGTGATTTTTATGATGAATTTCGTCAAAGAGAGTTTCTAATTAATTTTTGAAATTAGATATTCAATTATTTATTCACAAATATAATTAAATATCCAATTTTCATACTATTTAATTAGATGCTTACGCTTAACGAATTTGTTAACGATCGGCCATCATTTTGCCTAACCTTAGACACATGCTTATTTAATCAATTTTTTTTAATACAAAAATTTTAAATTAAGTTTATTCTTTTTCTTCAAATAATCGTCAAATGTTGGAGTTTTTTTTTACAATAGTTATTATTTTCATTTATAATTGTTCAAATAAATGGTAAATATTTTTTTTTCAATGTGGTCGGATATTGGGATATGTCCGGTCATTGGGACATTTACCTTACATAATTTTTTTATAGAATAATTTTTTATAAAATGACACTATTTTTTTATAATATGTCTAGATTATATCTAAAGAATTGATAGAATTGGTTAAAATTATTGTTTTTTCATATTTTGAATATATCATCGATATTTTAAAGAAAATAATAAAATAACATGGAATTTAAATTACAATTATAATGACATTATTACGTTAACTGTCAATATTAAATTGCTTTATTTTTGATAGCATGTCCGTTGATTACAGCCGACGACTTTTGTTAGCAAAATATACACTTGAAGCAAATTCTATTGTACTGCTAACAAATGTGAATCACGTCATTGACCCGGTTTACTGCACAGATTTGTGTACGCACATAGCTGGGATACGTGGATTATTACCGAGGGATTAGGTCTTGTATGGGGTACATTAAATGAAAGGCGACATCAAGAAAATATAAGTATGTAGTGTGCTGGCATTATACTAACATCCGACATTTATGATTTGTCCTCGTATTTCTTGGTCCGTCCAAAACACGTCGCATATTAAAGTAACGTAAACTACGTAATAACGTGTAATCGGCGATACTCTTAATTGTCTTCGCATCTGCCGAGGCAAGGCGCTCCTTAGAATCGCCTATAAATCACACAAACGTCGTCGCTGGTAATATAAATTATATAATTTTCGTTGGTGAGAGATGATTGATTGTCTTATGAAATTTAATGGGAGGAAATTGTTGGAAATATAAGATTCTTTTTTAGGAATGTTGCCAGTTATAAGGGATGAAAAAGGCGACAGATAAACTTGCTAAAATAATCGAGCCAAGAGTTATTTAAGCCGTTATATCTCTTTGATGTTTGCTTACAATTTTTAATTCCTTTTTATCGAGCATCAAACTTTCTCTTTTGGGCTTCGTCTAATTAAAAATGAATAATCGAAAAAATGCAGTTGATGAAACATTCTAGTATCTTAGTAATGGGAATCGTGAAAAGAGCTATAAAGTAACAAGAGAAAATTACAAAATGTACTTTAAGATCGAATAGACACTACAGAAGGACGCGATCAATTATAGAAGTATTCGTAAGTACGGCATTTCCAGACAAAGGATAACGAGAAATGGCGCTAAATGGATCCAATCTGTCCTTCATTAATTTCCATCTTGTTAATCGTTATCAAAACGAAAGCCCTCGGAAGAACGTAGATTTCCGACCGACAAGCCGACCACAGTATATTAAAGCGTCGTGAACATCAAACGACCACTGAATTCACCAGATGGCCGAATAAGATGTCACGAATTAAAGCCATATCGTGCTAGGACGAAAGGTTTCTCTCCGCCACATAGCATTAGACTACTATTGTTTCACTGACAATCACTGTCTCTTGTGAGGCTGAAGATATATTTTATAGATATATTTTAGATGGCGGAATATTGTTGCATTCGCGTATTATTTATTGATGCTAATGAAATTGGAAAAATTTTCTTTCTCATTTTTCCATTTATTATTTTTTAAACCAAGCGGAATTTTATAATTTATATTTAATAGTATATTTTATAGTAGCATTGAAATTATTTGGCAGATATATAAAACAATTAGTATCAATTTTATTATGTAATAACATTATTTATTAATGTATTGTAATATATCTTTTATCAAAGTAGAGAGAGAGAATGTGTATCAAAAAATGTATGAATAATTTTTTGATAGAAGAATTTAATAATAATATATTGAATAACATTAAGGGTATATATATATACTATAGTAATAGTAAAACATTGTGTTTCGCACTGTAAAAAAAGGTGGAAAATATAATTAAATAGACACGCGAATTTCAATTAAAGTCTCGTCCCAAATTCGACGTTCGAAGTACCTTCCTCGAAGACGAAGAGTCACAAGCAATAGGGGGAGGGGGGGGGAGAAGGGTAGCGCAGGGTGGTAGAAAGATTTAATTCGCTTTCGATTTGATTCGCCTCAAGGCAAACCATTGTTTCGGCTAAACTGCGCGACAAAATGCGCGCAGAACCGACGACCGATGAAAATGAAATTAGGAATGCGAAAAAAGGGGGGAAAAAAGGAAGAGGAGAGGAGAGAGAGGAGAAAAGGATGATTGAGAGTGAAAGAGAAAGAGGAGAGGCAGTAAGAGATAGAGAGAGAAAGAGAGAGAGAGAGAGAGAGAGTGAGTGTATACCAACCCCCTTATCCGATAGACTGACACGTACCTAAACCCTTTCCCCCCCGTTGACAGTTTACTCGCGGTTCGCTTGTCATCGGCAAAGATACAAAGATAATTGGTCATTGGGGTATGCGATCGCGCGCGGGGCGAAGCGAGATAGACGAAACCAAGTACTTTGAAGAGGACAGGCACTTTGAGCAGATTTGCTTTGGCCGTTGTTTCGGGCTTGTATTTTAGTTTAGATCAAAAGACTGACGCCACTGACCAATTCAGCCGTATCTAAGCTGTCGCCTCTCCGTTCTACCGTCGGCATCCTTTCTCGTTCTCTCTGTCTCGCTTTCTCTCTTTCACCCCCGCCGTTCGTCGCCTTTGTCTTTTTAATGATAGATTCTTTGACAAATTTGTAATCTGCTTGTCTTTCATGAGAATATAACGCGAGCCTTAATTATGACAATATTTAACATTTGTGTTCGAGTCGAATCAAATTTAAATATTTATGTTATGTTAATGTAATATAACAGTAAGTCGATTAATTTTGCGTTATCGGCCGAATAAAGTGAATCCATTTCCATCAATTATCTTTATTTTTTCTTTTCTACTTTTTCATATATTGTAAGCTTAAATAAAATTCATTAAAAGCTCATTAAGCTCTTTAAAATTATTAAAATCATTTTTTTTTAATTTTAAATGTTAAAATGTAATATATTAAAATTGAATGATGTTGCGATGTATAACGCACATTTAACGCATTTAAAATGCCAGAAAAACATCGAGTCATGCTTGTATTCTTCGAGATATTCTTTAATTTCGAAGTTTTAGGACCTTTATCGTGCTTTACTTTACACGAATTTTATTTCGATTTTTTTTTTTAGGAATAGAAAGTAGAAACGGTCTTGCGACTTTCCAACTCGAACGCACAACGCGAGGAAGGGAAAAAGATGGCGACGAGAGAATTCTGGACAAGCTGGAAGCGATGAAACTGGAGTGGCAGGTGGCATAATGGGCACGTATGGTCCGCATGATTTGCATACCAATGGTGAGTAATATAAATTACACATAATTACCTGGGCGTTCCGAGGGAGATTCCGCTAATTTTATTCCGTTCCATTTCCATTCCGCGATCGCGGGGGACAAGGGGCCCATAGGCTCGATCGTGAACTTACTTAAATTACGCGGGAACACGATTTCAACGCCGTTACACGAGATCTCCGACAGTCGGGGGTCCTCGACACGATAGTCTCGGGCATCGAAAGTTCCGGTTACGTATCCTATATATATATTGTCCGATAGAATCGTTTTGCGCGCGCGAAACGCGCATTCGGAGGAAGAAGGAGAGCGCTCGTAAAACCGGACGGCGCCGTTTGCAGGCGAGGTTTTTACGTATTTCACTCTGCCCAATTAAAAAGTTAACCGCGTTGTGCTATTAGAATCGTATCGCGTTACACAGTTATCAGGTACACGAATGCGATGCTTAGGAATCGGCGATGTACCTCGGCGCGTTATTGTTAACCATTTGCTACCGTTTCTTTTTCTCTCTCTCTCTCTCTCTCTCTCTCTCTCTCCGGCCTTGGACGATACAGGCAATGCCGTCTCGTGGCGTTTAATTTTCCAAGTTTTTCCTCGAAATGGATCTTGGAAGTTCTTCAGTTTCGCCAGAGCGAGAGGGAGAAGGGAAGGAAACAAGAGCAAGTAGATGAGATGCGGGAGGATGAGGTGGAGGGCGCTAACTTAGGCGCCTCGATCCTTTTTAATGTTTATAGTTTCGAGACGCGCCCAACATGCGCCGTAAACATAGCGGAGGCTCGCGCCTCTCTCGCATAGCACGGGGATAATTAGAGAGAAATATCGCTTAAAATAAAGTTCAACCGCTGAAAAGCGAGGGAGGCTCGAACGAATCCCGTTGCTCTTTCTCTCTCTCTCCCTCTCTCTCGTGAGAGATTCGCGATACTTTCGCGATAGAAACGCGAAAGCACAATCGAAACTTGGCTAATTGTTCGCCAACGAGCTCGGTTTAGTGGCTGTCGACATTCCCTTGTAGATGGAACGTGATAACTTCACAGATATCTTTGCGGATTTTTGCGTATGAGTATTTCGAAACGAGAATGTTTCGTTTTATGATATCAGCGATGCTGAGAAGAACGAGAAAATTTACATATATAATCTTATCACTTATCACGAGAAAGACTTAATATTGTTGTTATACGAGATATGTCAAAATTAATGTGTTCTCTTCCAACGTCAAATTTTCTGATCGCGATATTTTCTCTTAAGGAAGCATACCCATTTGAAACCTCGAAAAATGAGTACATTTTCTAGATTTTTTTGCAGAGCAACAACTTGATAAAAATTTTTAATTTTTTTACAATATTAATACACTATTATTAACTACTTAAATAAAAATTTTCAGCTTAAAAAAAATTTTTTTTTAATGTTATGCAAATATTTGCAGAGCTTCTCCAAATTTTAGGTGGCTGCACGGTGTATATGAAAACGTTCGTAGATCATATCCGAAATAAAAAAATACAAGCTTTTTTTATTAAACATATTAATAGCTATCTGTTATCCAAGCGTTTTTTCAAAATTTTAAAGAATAAAAAAATGACGGCGTGTTGAAAAAATTTCCTATTTTTTAAAATTCTTTTTTTGTTTATAACAAAAAAAAATGGGAAATCGGATTTAAAAAAGGCTTCGTTAGCAGATGCGGAATCTTATTAGGAACTCGCATGCAAAATTTGAAGTCAATCCGTCAAACGTAACCCGAGTTTTCATGAACATCTTTGCATGAAAACATAAATCTACAAATATTCGCATAACACTCAAAAAAAAAATTTTTTAAAGCTGGAAATTTTTATTTAAGTACTTAATAATATTATATTAATATTGTAAAAAGAAAAATTTTTATCAAATCGTTGCGCTACAAAAAAATCTAGAAAATGTACTCGTTTTTCAAAGATTCAAACGGATATTCCCCCTTAATGTTTCACATCGGGAGAAAAAAATGTAATTGTACAAAAGTTATTTTTAGATCGTCCGTCTTATTATTTTTGAACGATAAATCGATCGACGGCATCCTTATCGGTAGCACGTCTGGCCGACACGCCTGTAATCGAGCGGCGGTGAAACCGAGCGTCGCTTTATCCCGAAAGTTTCGCAAAGGTTGTTTGGCACGAGGCGACGGCACAAGGGGTGAATCCGGCCGACACTGATTTAGAAGCTATAAGTCAGCACCGACGCGCAATTACCCCCCTTCGCCTGTCAGAGAGCCGGTTCGAGCGCGGCTTTCGCCGCGGGATGCTTGCCGTGGGATTCGATCCCACGGGCTTATAGCTTTTGGAAAATGGTGAAAAATGGCGAGAGGCGCGCGATCTCCCATCGCCGTTTGCCGGGCAAGACCCGGGGCTTCCTTCTCCTTCCTGTCTAGATGCAAACGTTATCGCGACAATTTCGTTGTCACTCGTTAACCGCACCTTAACGAGTAATCGATCGCCGATGCGATGCATGTGAAATTCGAGAAAGGAGAGCGTACTATATCGACGACCGATAGATAGCTGCAGAGACGAAAAAAGAAAAATGGAATTTCCCGGTGCACTAGAAACTCGTCGAGGTGCCGGGGAGCCAATTTCTGTGAGGCAAAGTTCCATTTTGTTGCGCGCGTCAGTTTTGCAGCGGAGTAATACGACTTTAAGCAGTATATAACGATATTTTAGCGTTATTATTATTGATGTATAAGTTGGACAGTATTACATTTATTTGCCATACTTGAGCTTTTAAATTAAAAATGTATTACTCTCTCTCTCTTTCTCTCTCTCTCTTTATGCTTGACCTAAATAAAATTTAAATATTTATTTTATGTTAAAGCACAAAATACACAGAATTCGCTATCTGCGGATGTATTTATATTTTTTATCTTTGCGTAAATCACTCGTAATCTGTGTAGGAACATGATACACACGAACTATTAATCCATCGAGTCAGTCAATCAATCAGTTCTGAGCTATCGGTTGAATGGAGCAAATTTATTTTTGCCAGTCGCTTTTACACTTTTTCCTTTTTGAATTTTCGGTATTCCTTCCTATATCGCGATTTTTTCGGTAAGATTACTGATGATATTTTTGTCCCTTAAAATTTTTTAAATTTTTGTTTAGTTTATTTTTACAAAAAATTATGGCGTATCTTTAAGTATCCCTTCAAATTAAATTTTCTTTAATTCTCTTGTATTTATATCACAATATTTTATAAAGAAAGCAAAAACAATTTATTCTTGCCAGTCGTTTTTATATTTTCTTCTTTCTGAATTTCCGGTATTCCTTTCAATATCGCGATTTTCTCGGTAAGATTACTGACATTTTTGTCCCTTTAAATTTCTTAAATTTCTGTTTAGTTTATTTTTACAAAAATTTATCGCGTATCAAAACAATTTATTCTTGCCAGTCGTTTTTATACTTTCTTCTTTCTAAATTTCTATTATTCCTTTTTATATCGCGAGTTTCTTAGTAAAATCATTGACGACATTTTTGTCTCATTAAATATCTTAAATTTTTGCTTAGTTTACTTTTACAAAAAATTATCGCGTATCTTTAAATATCCCTTCAAATTAAATTTTCTTTAACTCTCTTGCATTTATATCACAATATTTTATAAACAAAACAGAAACAATTTATTCTTGCCAGTTGTTTTTACACTTTTTTCTTTCTGAATTTCTACTATTCCTTTTTATATCGCGAGTTTCTTAGTAAAATCACTGACGACATTTTTGTCCCTTTAAATTTCTTAAATTTTGGTTTATTTTTACTAAAAATTATCGCGTATTTTCAACTATCCCTTCAAATTAAATTTTCTCTAAAATTTTCTTACATTTACATCACAATATTTTATAAAGAAAGCAGAAACACGTTATAAGAAATTGATTTGATAATTATTGTCGCAATGTCGGGCGTGTCGCTATTGACGATGCGGTGCAGCGAGTATAGGACGAGCTCATTCTAAATTCGGTCGAATAAGAGCTTGAGGTGCCGTGAACGTCTCCGATGCATAGCGGACAGCCGCGCAAAGTAAAGGCTTTGACCAAGGCTCGATATGTAAATACATTTTGCGGCCTTCTCTGCGATGACGCCGGTAGCCACCGTTACCGTCCCGCAGATGCGGTACGTAGTTCCCTATGGATTCTCCGTAACACCCTCGCATTCCAATACGACCGGGCGCAGAACTATCTCGCGGAGCTCTGGAAGGATCGAACGGGACCGGAGCCAGGACCGTGCGCCACGTTATCCGGCTTTCCTACAACTGGATAACGGAAACGTGTGCGGTCTACACTCGCATGACTCGATATTATTATGTAATCCGGTTCTACAAAGCTAAGTCTATTTACGACCGACAGGTACTTTGCCGAAGTTTATAATAAGCAGGAAATTATAATAATATTTATAATTATATAATAATAATAATAATAATAATTTATATAATTATTTATAATAATTATAATAATTGTTTATGAATAGAACAAGACACACATCAGAATTATAAAGAAAAGTTAAGGTTTTTTAGTTAAAGATGTATAATAATATATTGAAATATTAGCAAAAGCCAATTTCATAAACATTTCATGTATTATTCTGTTTTCTCTTTTTTTTTTAAATCTTAAATTCTTTTTTCTAAATCTCTATTTAGAATCTGAGTACATTTCTGTGATCGGATTAAGAATTACTGTTTTTTTATAGTTCTTATAATCTAACATTGCATTAGATCAAAGATAAACTAAAACTATAATCATAGTATTTATATATATGTATATTTATATATATATATAAACATATATGCAAAATTTTATTTGTGTTTACGTTTAAAAGTTATTCACATAAAACTTCAATACATGTTTTATTAATAGTTTTATTAGATTTAACCGAAAATTTTCCGATAAATAATTAGACTTTTTTTGTTTATGGCAGCTGTTTTCAAAAAGTATTTATGGCTAAAAGTTTTTTATCATTAATTAGATAAAATCATAATTATAAATATTTTCTTTAATAAGGACATACGAAATTATATAACTTTCTGCGTAACATAAATCTAATTTTTAGTTAATTAATGTTTCTTTAATTGATGTTTCAAATAATGTAAACCTAAGAAATATATTACTTTCATTTGCAATAAATTATAATAATTTTTTGACTAACATTTTATAGTCTATGCATCTTTAAATAAGAAGGAAAGTTTAAATTATTGGATGGATATTCTCGAATCATTTCGTAGAGGTATCATCTCTTATTGTCAGAGTTATACGAGTGCTGTAATAAAAATAAATCATACACAAGTGGCTAAATAAGCACAACCTTTGTATTTTATAGAAGAATAGATTGATAAAAATAATTGATGAATCGGTTTGATAACCGATATTTCCAATATTGTGTAACGTATGTATTTTTAAATCTCTGTTAATTATATTACACAAGCCACGTCAAGAGTTCCGTATATTTAGCAGATGTCACGGTCCTTGTAGCCTTTCGCTGTGGAGAAGTAATCACGGGGAAGTTTAATTGGGACTTCGTTCGTAATAAGTTTTCGAAGTATTTGTCGGAATACATGGGAGCCTTCGCGCTTCAAAGTCCCCTCCGATTGCGCGGCCGCTTTTTGAATTCACAATCGATAATTCGGAGCAGCGCAATATCCGCCCTAGAGGCGACCGGGTAATTTGCTCGGTCGTCTCGCAATTCCATTTACACGATGGCTTAACCTAAGGTTAATTTGATAGTAACATTAATCATCGCGCTAACAACGATTAGGCCAACTAAACTAGGTCTTGCAAAAATCTTAAAGTTATGATTTAGATATCTTAAAAAACATTATTAATGTGCGATTAAGAACGACTTAACCTAAGGTTAATTTAATAGTAATATTAATCGTCACGCTAACAACGATGAAGCCAACTAAACTCGGAGTGTAGTAAATCGCGACGTGGAAATAAATAAGATAGTCATTATTCAAATGGAATTATGTTAACAAAATTTTGATTTATTAATCTTCGAGAGAATTAATATAAAAAAATGGAAAAAGTTATTAGAAGGAATTTTAGTAAAATATTGGTTAAGAAAAAGTTGATTTCAAGACTTATATGTTCGAAGGATTTAATAGCTGATAAAAATTCGATGTAAGTCTTGCAAAAATCTTAAAGTTATGATTTAGATATCTTAAAAAACATTATTAATGTGCGATTAAGAACGATTTAATCTAAGGTTAATTTAATAGTAATATTAATCGTCAACGATTATTCGCTAACAACGATGAAGCCAACTAAACTAGAATTTTGGCAAATCGTGGCGTGCAAATAAATAAGATAGTTATTATTCAAATGGAATTACGTTAACAAAATTTTGATTTATTAATCATCAAAATAATTAATATTAAAAATTGAAAAGAGTTATTAGAAGGAAAAAATAGATTTTAGTAAAATATCGGTTAAGAAAAAGTTGACTTCAAGAGTTACATGTCCGAAGAATAAATAGCTGATAAAAATTCGATGCTGGTCTTGCAAAATTCTGAAAGTACGATTTAGGTGTCTTAAAAAACATCATTGACGAGCCATTACTCTTACGAGAATAAATTGACCGATATTTATTACTGCTTATCATCGCGTCGCAATAACAATAAACTTTCTCACAAATTTTTATGTTAATTTAACATAATATGGATATGTTAAATGGTGACATTAATACTATATTAATATTTCAATACAAAATTAATGCAAATTTCATAGTAATTTGGAATAAATTTTGTGTAAATTCAACATACTTTTAATGATAATATTAACTTGGAAAAATGTTATTGATAGTCTGTAGTCATTCTCGCTCCTATTGTAAAATAAAATCAACATTCTTTTTCTGTAAATTTTAACAGATAATCCTGTCATTAATAATACAGAACATATTTATTGTGTAAAATTAAAAATACGTGCATATTATGTTGTTTTTATACTTTCTTCAGTTGTTTTAATAATTTAACATTTGAGTTCAATTAACACAACAGCTAAATGTTAAATTAACATATGAGTATGTTAAATATTTAACGCAAACTATTTAACCGGCATTTTTTTAACAAGAAAACACAAATTTTTCAACAGTGTACGACAAAATTATTCGGTAAATCCAATAATCTATTAGATAACAATGATGTAACAATCATTTATTAAAAATCAATAGCAGATATTAAAAAAATTAAGTATTTACTTTGAAATTAATATAAATGAGAGTCAAGCAAGTAAAGAAGTATATTGTCGTGAATATCATATATGTATATATAGGGTGATTCAGAACGAGTATAAAAAACTTGGACAAATTGTTTGGGAGATCACTCTGAGTAAAAAAAGTAATATGAACATAGGTCCTATTTTTAATATTTACGTAGTTACAAAAGTTTTAAAATTTTACTGCTATCAGTAAAATCACATGATTCGTAGGAAGTAATCTTGAGAAATCAAAATAAAACAGGAGAAGATTTAAACATCATTTATTTACAGTTTAATTTTATAATAAATGCTCAAAATGTGCTCCCTGAGCACATTTTTTACCGATTAAATATTAAAGATAAGACCTATGTTCATATAACATTTCTTCAGAATAATCTCCCAAACAATATGTCAAAATTTTTTACTCTCATTCTGAAACACCTTGTATGCATAAAATGTTGTTTTTTTTTTTATTTAACAATCCAGAAGTTGAAAAGTTTGTAAATTTATTTGTCTCCGGTTATTTGTTTACGTAGTTGCTTACTTTGCTTCGTATAAATCTCTTTTACTTTTTATTTAATCTGCGCTTTACACACGGGATCCTCTGTTACACATCTTGACAATTCTATTGGATAATATACGGAAAAAATCGCAATCCCGCCTACGCCCATTGGCCTAGATGCCTCGAAAATTCGATTGGATTTTATCCAATGCGTGTTGCGCGCAGAATTCCTGGACAAACAAGAATATGAAAAGCAAATTTAAAGTTTTAATTAGAAATATACAAAATAGTCGGAAAAAAATAACGTGTCGCAAAAAATATGAATACTGCGCTTTTGATCTGATAGCTTTCATGGATTAGCGTTTATTCATTCACATTATTATTACCGTACTTATACGTTTACGTAGGCGTCGCGCTGACAACGCACACCATCGCGGAACTTTATGACAATAGATCGAACGAGCTTGAACAGTCGGCAGGAAGCGTTTCTCGTCTGACTTGTGAATGGGTGTATGTGTGTGTGTGTGTGTGTGCAACCGTGTGTATTTTGCTCTCTGTCGTATATCGCTCGCAGGTAACGAAGCGAATCGCCCGGTAGCTCCGTATCTCTGACGTGTGTACAAAATATCGCAGACCCGCCACACCTTCTTACATTGACTGTATTTGTGCAATGGCAGACACCTGTTTATTAATTTCGAGCAGTTCTGTGGGTGAAAAATCTTGTACGCCGCAGATTTCTATTTCGGAGAATATTACCTGAATAATATCTAAAGAAAAAAATCCCGTATTTTTATAAAGGATTTTATAAGGGATAAAGAGAAAAGAGCCATGGCGATCTATTCGATTGCTCGCATACTTAGGATTCTCTCGGTATCGGCAGTTGTGCGACGAGACTGAATAAGATGATCGAAAAGTCAAGTGTCGCTTCCGATGAGTTTTTTTTTTTTTTCAAGAGTGCATCACGATAACGATAACGATAATCACCGAACGAACGAACGAACGAACTTCCCTCGTTTCCCTCGTTTTCCTTCTTCTCGTAAAGTTCGTGACTCACCGGCAGATCTCTCGGAAGGGGGTAAAAAAAAAGAAAAGAAAAAAAAAAAAAAAAGAAGAAAACAATGAGGGTTGTAAGTTCTTCCAAGTTCGAGATTTTTCAGCAGCATTCTCGTTAGTATCTGGTGACTGGACAGTTACAATTATTATCGAAAAAAATGCGTTAATCTGTTTCCTCTTTCGAATTAATTATATCTTTTCCAGATTTGTTGTTTCTTGTACCGAACGAACGAACGAACGAGCGAAGCGACCGCGTCTTATTTCATGGTGTATTATGTGATAAAGGAGTTGCGCGTCCAATGGTTGCACAAGCCATCGAGAGTAAATCGCGTACGTACATTATAGCGAGCTGCGATGTATCGTAACAACGTGACGTCACGCGAATTCATCGCGTGACGTAATCTCGCACGCCGGGAACAGCTGAGGAAAAATCATATGATCGATGTTCTTATCCCTCTCGCTCTTGCGTCGCATGACATTAGTCGACATCTCGATGCTAGTTTAGCTCTCGCGATAAGATATTAAAATTCGGAGACGTCTCGACACGCGGTAGCGATTGAATCCGACAGAAGTGACAGTAACCAGGTTTTTGCAATCGATATATTTTTGATCGAGCGAATGATATAAAATATATGATATAAAATCGGCTGATGAAATTCCTGATTCGAAACCAGCAAGTCCGGCGAGTTAACTTCACTCTTTTTTTATCTGACACCATCCATCGCATATTCTATTTTCGGGGGAAGGGCGGGGGAGGGGGAGGGGAGAGAGAGGGGCTGACGGTCCGTATAAAAATCGTTAGGTTCAGAATCGGCTATCGGTCGAATTCTCGTCGCGAATCGCGGGGCAAGCCCGGACTCAAATTGAAGTAATTAAAACCCGGGTACGCGCGCGGGGATCAGGAAAGTTGTCTATTGTCAGTCGGGAGCGTGCGCCTTGTTAAATTTCTCGGTCGAACGGGATCCTTCCGTCCCAAGTGGAGCGAAACGGATGGCCAATGGCCAATGATGACTCTAAACTCCCCCTTCGTTTTCTCTCCCCCTCCCCCTCGCCCCCCTCGTCCAGTTGTCCGCCGGGTCGTACTCGGTACGCTTCCGAGATTCCCTTTCCGTCTCCTTTTTAGAAGCCCCCTCTCCCCCTCCCCTCCCCCCGCCCCTTTGAAATAATATATATTTTAATTATATCAGTATGTATTAATATATAAATATGTTAATATAATTTAATATATTAGCATTTTGAATGAGATAAATTTTGAGAGAATTTTTTTATTTAATTATCTCTTTTATTTAATTACCTCTTCTCAATTTTTGCATCGTTCACTTGACAATTTTGAATTTTTATAATCGCTAATATGCGATAAAGATTACGCCGGTAATGCAAGGATCGTACTTAAACATCCCGTTTGAGAAAATAAATCGATGAAATCTTTGAAAAATGAAATATCTGTGGGAAATGGGTTAATCGCATTTTTTTTTTTTTTTTTTTTTGACGTGCCGTCTAAATGTCGCCAAGTATCCAAATATTTCAACGAAGCGCTCAACGATAAACGAGAATGATGCTTTATGTTTTTACGTGTGCTGGCATGCAGGAGAAAAGTTTGGCAAATATTAAAAGCGAACAAACAGGAGGGAGAGAGATAAAGAGAGAAGCCGGATTTGAAGCGGCAAACTCATCCCGGCCCGCGTATCGCTCTTTTGAATTCGAATTTTTTTTTTTTTTTTTTTATTGTTCCCGTCTCGTATTGCCTCGACCCATATTATCGAAGCGAGACCGGCGATTTTAGCCATTAATACGACGTCTCGTCGCGATATAATGACCCTCCGTTCGTTGACGCGATATAATTTTGAATGGCGTTATCCCGCGCGCGCGCGCGAGAGAGAAAGAGAGAGAGAGACGAGAGAAAAATTATAGCGGGAAAATATACGAGGAGGATATATTGCACAAACGAGGCGAGCTCCAATCTTTTCTTTTTTTTTTTCTTTCTCGCTGCCGCCGTTACCAGCTTACGGGTCTAAGGCACCGTTTTCTGTCGTAAGCAGACACTGTCAGGACATCCGGCGTCTGTGATACGTTTCCAATATTTCATCGTGGCTCGTTTACGTTATTTCGCTAGACAACTCGTCGATGCGAAATCGTCGGCTTTAAGTTTCATCCACCTGCTTTTTGTTCCGCGTCGTCGGAAAAATTTTATTTTATTTTATTTTATTTCATTTATTTATCTATTTTTTTTTTTTAAAGATTATTGCTTTTTTTTATCGTTGCTTATATTTACGATGTTACTCATTCCGTTAATTAAAATTGACAGATTTGAAAGATGTATTAAAAAGAATGCTCTTTTCATCATCGAAAAAATACATTTGTGGAGATTATTTATCTTATATATTGATAACAGATTGCTATTATTGATGAATGGATGTCATTATTAATATTGCAATTGTTATTGCACACGCGCGTGTTTAATGAAGTTCGATGCAATGAAACTTGAGTGATCGATAATTGGTGCAGCGAAATGCGAGGCATTAGTCGGTGCGCTGCGTTGCCAATGAATTAATTCGCGCCGTGAAATCGGACTGTTAATCCAATCTACACACGAAATCAGGAATGATGATCAAGGCACAATCGTTGTTCGCGCCTTTTAACCGATCCATATATTCTGATTCGGGAATCACGAGTGAAATCCGACGGGCGAAAAAAGCGTGACTCGATTTCTATTTACGTTGCGTCTCTCTCGCGGAGATCGGGGCGAAGCACGACGATCATTAGCCGAAAATTAGGTTCCGTAATTGAACGTTTGTCGAAATTTCGTCGGGAATTGTTTGCGATTGAAGCGTCCACGGCGGTCTACGGAGGTTAACCGTTCGCCGCATACAGGAAATGGGCGTTCTGCGTCGTGTCATCATGTGGTCGTATCGGTTACACGAACGTATTTGGCGCCGATATACAGGGCGCGATGACGGAACCAACTTAAAGCATCGTGCGATTTTTTTTCGCGCGCGCTCATCTTCCTCGTCGATTACACCATCGAGTTTTGACGGGCGTCCGGTGTGACAAATGAGCGATCTGAAGGGAAATAAATCATAATTTTTAATAATATAATTTTGTGATAATTTATATATCATTTTATTATAAAATAAGAATTATTTCCCTGCAGATCGCTCACTTGTCATATCGTGCTGCGAGCTTCAAAACTACCGATTAGTTTGGCGTCCTTTTCTGGTCGCGTATAATTTAACGGCGCGTTTCGCGGGATCGGTGGTCGCGTTTGTTAGTGCCTTCGGCAGCGAAATCTGAAACATAAGGTTAAAATTAAAAAAAAAAAAAATCATCATTTAGCGAAGCGAACTTACGTTGGAATGCTCGCCGAACCATTTCGCGAAAGCTTTGACGCTCTCGAGATACGTTATGCCGTCCCAGACCACATCCATCGTCTCGAGATCCGGCATCACGTTTTCGCACCGCAGCCATCTTTCTCTCACCCGATTTCCGGGCGGTACGAATTGAAGCTTCCAGGGTATCGCGGTGCCAAACGCCATTGTTTTGGCCGGCTTACTCTCAGCTTTAGCATCTCTAATCAGGTGCTTCCTGGTCATGGCAAGCTCGCCCGCATCAGGACATTGTCTCGCTGCGGCTACCCCGTTGGGTACCATCGGCATTTCCATCATCGACATCTGTCTCAAACAGAGACGCGCGATTAATATAATGAAACATGTCATGGGAAGAAATTCGGTGTCTTCATCATTTCGTGACGTAATGACGATATGAAAAAGCTTTCTATTAATAACTCTGACATATTTAAAGGAATATACCCCGTTTGAACCTTCGAAAAATGAGTACATTTTCAAGATTTTTTGCAGCGCAACGATTTGATAAAAACTTTTTTTTTACGATATTAGTACAATATTATTAGGTAACCAAATAAAAATTTTCAGCTTAAAAAAAATTTTTTTTTGAATGTTATGCGAATATTTGCAGATTTATGTTTTCATATACGGTGTGTATGAAAACTCGGGCTACGTATGACGGATTGACTTCAAATTTTGCATGTGAATTCCTAATAAGATTCCGCATCTGCTAACGAAGCCTTTTTTAAATCCGATTCCCCATTTTCTTATAAACAAAAAAATGGACTTTTAAAAAAAAAACGAAGCTTTCTTCAACACGCCGCCATTTTTTTATTTTTTAAAATTTTGAAAAAACCCTTGGATAGCAGATAGTTATTGATATGTTTAATAAAAAAACTTGTATTTTTTATTTCGGATATGATTTACGAATGTTTTCTTGCACACCGTATAACCACCTAAAATTTGGAGGAACTCTACAAATATTCCCATAACTTTAAAAAGAAATTTTCTTTTAAGCTGAAAATTTTTATTTAACTAGTTAATAATATTATATTAATATCGAAAAAAAAAAATTAAAAATTGTTATCAAATCGTTGCTCTGCAAAAAAAAAAAACTAGAAAATGTACTCATTTTTCAAGGTTTCAAACGGGTATGCTTCCTTAAAGAAAAAATGTCTAAATATAACATAAAAAACGACGCTAGATGCATTAATGAGATGATTGATTACGCGAAATATGCTTAAAATATAAAATCAAATTTTTATATCATTAATTAATTAAATATATAGTCTCGATATTCGTTTGTGGAAGGAAGATCACTTTCTCTGCTAGAGGCTCGATGCGAACGCAATCGGGTCGGTCACTTAATATCGCGCTAAAGTTATAATTCAAATCTCGCGTATACGTCATGTGTCATGCATCGCATTACGACGTATAGCAATCCGCTCTGCACTTTGTTCCTATCTACCTCCATCGTTCTACTGGCCTCGGCTGTAAAGTCAATTTCGAACATATCTCCGAGGACCTCCTCGTCGATGACTTTGTTGGTGCCGCCTAAATCGCGTAGCCATCCGCAGAAGTCGCGGCATATCCTGTTCGTGATATTTCTGGCTTTCATCCCGAGGGTGGCTTCGGGATCGTAGTCTTTGAGATCATCCGCTGTTAAAGGACGCCAAGTGACAACCTGCGGATCGTGGATTGCGAAATTAGAAGACAATGGTTTTAGAGAGCATGATGCGAGATCGATAATATTATTTCGTCTCTCGTCGTACCTTGCGTCGCGGTTTCCTCAAAAAGAGAGCGTAAGGATTTGATCGCGCCCGACCTACTTTATCCTCGTCTCCTTTCATCGAAATATCTTTGCTCGTCGGGGGATGCACCTGCGTGCGTATAAAAGCTTACTTTCCATTGGTAACTCTTGACAAAGCGAATTGTGTCTCCGAGAATTCAGAATATTAAATAAAATATTGCATTTTTCTTTATCTTTAACCAATTTAACGATACTAAATATAATTATAACGAAATATAATTATAACGATACTAAATATTATTATAACAAAATATAATTATAACGATACTAAACATTTTTAATTTTTAATTTAAAAAAAAATTTATATAACATTTTTATTAATGGAAAATTGATTCTAAATATGCTACAAACACCGCTAGAATAACCGATAGTTGTAGAATATCTCGACGTACGTACCACCAAGTCGAAGGGAATCGCCCCTTCTTCTTCGTCTTCTTCTTCTTCTTCTCGTTCTTCTTCTTCTTCTTCTTCGGAAGGCACCGCGGGCTTCACTCTTTTTATTCTCTTTGGATACCAAAGCGGCATGCCCAATAATGGCGCGACGAGATTGTAGGAATCGAGCGGCAGGACACGTCTTAGCAAACGGGAATTGCAAGCGGGAGGCTGTGGTGAGGAGAAAATAAGGTCAGACGGGAATTTATCGGGGTTCAGATAACGTTTCGAGTCCGCCAGCAGTTTTGCTAATCTCGCGGTTAATTTAGCGCGCCTCATCGTCGCTATCGCGTCGGCGTGCTTGTGTTGTCTTATCAGTCGCGAGGCGAATTCGTCCGCCAGACATTCCAGCATGTCCGCGGCCAACGCGTCCCCCCGATTCGCTCTCTCGAGAAATCGCGAAATTTCGGCGACCGTTGACAGCGGTAGTAATTCCGTCTGCCTCTCCGGGTCGGAGAAGACCGACTCCAAATCTATCTCTTCCGTGAAAGAGATTACTTCTCCTCGCCCATCTTTCGCCTCGCCTCGAGAAATCTCGAGCGTACCTCTCGCAGAATCCTTCGATAAATCCTCGATGCTCGCGCAACTGTATCCCCTCTTTAGCCCGTCCTTTGGCGAAGATTTTACGATCGGCGATATCAGTTGCTGCTCCGACTTAACTTTCAAAAGGGTTCTCGAGCTCTTTAAGGGTATATCCTTCTCCTCGCCGGGTCTCTCAGGCTTTTCGCCGGCCGGTTTTGGCTGCGATTTTTCCGTCGATGCTTTTGCGACCGCAGTTTTTGCGTCGTCATAATATTCCTCGTCAGATCTCACCTTCGTTGTTACCGTAGTCTCCATAAGAGCGATTCGTGATTCCATGGTGATCGGTCTTCTGTCTTTCAAGGCTCGCAGAGGTTCCATGCTTGGTAATAAAACTGTAGGCAAATGACAGGGCGCCATGTTTTTGTATCGCGACGGATCATCCAGTGCCAATGGCGATGACGTCTCGTCGTCAGAAGTGTGCACTTCCGAGGACGAAATCTTCGACGGTTCCGACGATATCGAGACCGAAATGGAAGCGGCTTTCAAGCTCTTTGGACTTTTGGACAGCGTGCTTTCGACGGGCTTCGCCGTTTTATTCTTAGATTGATTGGACTCGATCTTTGGGGTCGAAATCGCGGTATCTTCTTGTTCCGCTTGATGAGACGAAGATGTTGATTTGTCCGATACAGCCTCACTTCTTTCCGGATATCTCGGAATTTCTTTCTTTCCACGATATATCTTCCGTAATTCCTCGCAAAATTCCGGAAGTTCGCCGGAGCTGGACTCGCTGTCGCCTCTCGCCTCAATTTCCGTCAGCAATGTCGTTTGCGAGGGGACAGCTTTGTCGGCTTCGTCCGTCCTCCACACGGATTTATGCATGCAGGATAAGCATCTGTCGCGGTTCCTGCGTTGAAAGCACGACACCTTTGGAATAGCATTTAAAACGCTCGCCGAACGGCTTTCCCTGATTTCGTATCTGGCGAACTTTGCACTGAAGGCGGACCTCGCCAACGATTTCGCGGGTATCATCGAGCATCTACCGGAGCTCGATCTGAAGAGCTTATACTGAGTGCTTTGCCTCCCGATATTCGGAGCCCATGTT
Source organism: Formica exsecta (assembly GCF_003651465.1). Taxonomy (NCBI): domain Eukaryota; kingdom Metazoa; phylum Arthropoda; class Insecta; order Hymenoptera; family Formicidae; genus Formica; species Formica exsecta. The sequence goes on along the minus strand of NW_021849121.1, from coordinate 261,122 downwards.
TTTCTCAATCTCCTCTGCATTTCGCGGAAGAAAGGGGACTTCGGGCTACGAGTCCCGGATTCGGGACTTTCCCTCTCGTCCACGTCCGACTTGTCGTCTGTATCTACTATCGATCTGTCGCTGGAGGCGCGCGATCTCCCCGACGTTTCTTCCCACATTTCGGGCTTGAAATTTAAATTCTTGCCCAGCCTCGTGTGCTTCAGAGCTTTGTACGCGCATTGTTTTGAATAATTTAAGAATTCCCGCGTTTTCCTATCGACCGTCCTCATAGATTGCGTTTGAATATTAGGTATTGTATCCTGTCATTTTGATTCATCGATAAAACTTTCTCGAATTTTAGGAATGTTTGAATATTTCTGTAATTTTGGACATTTTGTTATTAATTTATCAGATGATGTCTTAATTTTGTTTTGAGGCTGAAACGATTTTGAAAACGATGACGCAGTTTTTATATCTTTTGCGTTCCTTTCCTCTTTTCTTGATTTTTTGCTAAGAGAAAATTTAAAATCTGATGCAAGAGAATCAGATCTAAGATTACGTTGTTTATCCAGTATATTATCCTCTTTAAGTTCTATCTTTGCAATTTCATTTGCGGTTAAATCAATAACATTATCCGGATAATACTCCAATTTCTTTCGTGGCGAAGTAATCTCTTTAATCTTTTGGTTTTTGGCAGGAAATATTTTGCTTTTAATTTTGTCGTATTTATTAGAAGTACTCTGCAGTAGCGGTAATTTAATCAATTTCTGATTCGATGATACGCTAGTTCTCGGATCGTCTCTCAAATACTTCTCGATATCGTCGTCGAAAATTTTTATGGCAGGTTCGTGTTTGTGAAAGGGACACATTTTTCTTGAATACACTTTTCCGTCCTCTGATCCGTCATATGGCATAATAGAATTTTTGAAAGGCACATCTAGGGACTCTGATTCTTTGCACGAATCTACTTTTTTTATCGTACATTTATTTTCAACAATAACGTGTTGTTCCTCCGCGTCTATCTTGGCGATCGTAACTGCATTGCTTTTGGATATCTTTTTTAATGGCGTGGGAGGGGAAATTTTAACTATCGGTTCTATGTTAGGACGAGTATTCTCATCGTCTTTTTTGGGGAAGGTATCTGCTGCTTTAGAGGATCTCTGAGCTACGAGAGGTACGTTCTCATCGAAGCCTTTGGAAGTGCGAGGAGCGTTAAAATCTGCGATATCGCAAAGATCTGTTTCTGAATCGTGCAAGGTAGAAATGATAGGAAGATAGGACGATTTTGGAAATGAATCTCTTACTCTAATCAACCTTTTTTCTTCATCGTCGCAAAACTTCTTCCAGTACGTTCTTTTCTTAGGAAAATGACAGTCCCATCTGTAGCAAGGTTATACATTATCTATGAGACAAAAAATTATGTAATAATAATTTAACACAAAGTACTTAATACTTATAGATTTAATCATTAATTATCTTACGGTTCTTCTTTGTCAAGTACTAAAGCACTGAATTAATAAGTAATATAATTAACGAATAAGTTTATCTAATGCTTGAAAATTATATTTATAGCTAAAACGTATATGAGTTTTAATACTAATTTCATGTGTATTTATGTATTATTTGTATATTTAATTAACGTACTTTATTCCATCTACAACACGTAGCTTATGCATTGTGTAGCCATGTCTAGACTGCTTCGGTCTTGATGGATGAGACATCCCGTAGAATTTTATGGTATTTTTCACGCCTCTGTAATAGATCGATGAGGTTATTTGCACTAATAAAATTTTTATATTTAATTAAGCCGCATTTTCCGGTGGCATCCCGTGATCATCGACATGGGCTACTGAAGGTATCCAGTTTTATTATCGATCAAACAAATTGGGGGAGTACAATAAAGCACTGCGGGATATTATTTCCATGACGAGCTTCTGGATATTAGGAAGAGATGGTGGTACTTCCTTCTGAAGTTTCGTATTGATCGCGCGTAGATTGTCGAGTTCTATACCATCGACTGATGTTCAACGCGTCACCAGGTTTGCTCTCCATGATTGTCGCTCTTTTCAAGGGATGATCAAAATTGTATCTCTCGTGGATAATACGAAAAGACATTAAATTGTTATCTTGTTAAGATTCAAACATTTCCTAGAATATCCAAAATTTATTCAAAAATATGTATACACCATTTAAATATTTTACATTTTATACATTCATATAAATACAAAATGCACATATAAATTTTGATAAATGCAAAACGAACAATTTTATTTTCATTATTAATTTTTTTTTCAGTGAGATAAGAAAAGAAGAGAAATAGTAGAATTTGCATTAAATTTGCAATTATCAGTGATTTATTATCTTTATATCATTTATATTTTGAAAAATAAGTTGAATGAAAAGTGTATAAAATAAATTTTTTCATAGTTTTTTATAGAAAAAAAAGAAAATATATTTTAAAGTATATAATTATTTTAATTGTAAAAGCAAGATATCTTTCTGAAACGGGCATTATATAATTATGTAACTTTGGGGTATATCAACTGCCAACTAATAAGCTGCAGTGTAAATTATGGCAACCGAAGGAACTTGGAAACTTCCAACGAGACCGCATATGTATCTATTTTGCTATAAATAGAATGCATTGCGCTAACAAATAAGTTACATATATAATTACATATACAATTATGCGACGAGGAGTTTATACTAACATTTGCATTGTGTTACGTTGATGTAACGACGGGACAAGATACCGATGTGGTTGCTATCTTACTTCCTTTATCTCAGCTGTCGCCAAATTCCGTTCCGGTCGAATGACTCGATGCACCTTGCATTCGGCGAAGGGAGAATTGAATAAAAGTAATTATTTAGAGTAAAAAAAACCGATCTTACAATGTAATATTAAAATAAATAGAAATTAAATGCTTTGAAAAATTTTATCTCCGAACATCGTGTCCTAATTCTTTTAGAATTTTCCCAGGCATAGTATAAAAATTGTATTCTTCGAAAACATTCTATCATCAAAATAATAATATTTTTTATTTTGACATTGGTATAATATTATTAAAATATTTTCGATCATCCACGAACAAAATACTTGATTTATAAAAAATTATTTAAATTTCAAAAAATTTTATTTCATTTTTATATCATATTTGCGGAATGAATGGAAATACGCGGATTGCAGCGTCATAGATAATAATAGAAATATTTTCGCGGAATTTGTTAAAGCGTGGATTGTATTCAGCATTGCCAACGATTAAACGCGAATCCGTTGGATCGGTCGCTCAGTCTATCGACGATCTCTCGGTGTGTCGCGGCTCCAGGAGATCGATGTTTCGAGTCCTCGCTCGTGAAATCCCGGGGTCTTTGATTTGCGAGAGTATATTGGAGTAGCTGGAATGAGTAATTCGCGGTTCGGCGGAGTTTGACAGTTCGCTAAAAAGCTCTCCGCGTACGCGAAAGGCGCTTGACAGTCAGGAGAATGCGTGTACGCGGAGTACATTCCGCGCTGTTCGTGTAACCGCGTGACACAATGACACTCATCACTAGCACTATCGAACAACTGCGTAGAGAGATATTTTCGTAATATTAAAATAATCGCGAGCGGAGATTATATTTTTTCAAGCGTCAACATCCTTCTTTTTCGCTTTTCTGCATTTCTTGGCATTAGCATTCCTTCTTTATCTCTCTTCTTTTTCGGATTGCACGAGATATCAATCCTAGTCTTGATATTGTCTTGTCTTGTCTCGAAATTCGAGATAAGATCAAGACAAGATTTTTAATTAGTTATTAAGATAATATCAAGACTAAGATTGTCAAGATTATTGATTTAAAAAAGAAAGCTAAAATATGTATATTTATATGTCTGTGTGTGTGTAAATTAGATGAGAAAAAATTACTGTATTATGCAAATTTAAAAAATGTTGTTTAATAAAGAAGAACATTTATTCCGTTCCATTTAGAGATAATTAATACAATAAACAAAATAAACAATATAGAATATTCGACGATTATTTAGTTATATATACAATATATATATAGTGTTTTGAAAAGTAAACGAATGACAAATAGTGATAATTATCTGAAATTATTATATATTATAAAGATTATGTTAAATATTATTTTAATTGTTTAGTATTAGATAAAAATTATTAATAAAATTGGGACAAGACAATACAAGACGAGATTTTGCTACCAAGATTCACTCAAGACCAACACAAATTTTAAGTTTCCGAAAATTTTAAATACCAAAACAATATTTATTAACAAATTTAGAGATAATTAATACAATAAACAAAATAAACAATATAGAATATTCGACGATTATTTAGTTATATGTACAATATATATATATAGTGTTTTGAAAAGTAAACAAATGACAAATAGTGATAATTATCTGAAATTATTATATATTATAAAGATAATATCAAATATTATTTTAATTGTTTAGTATTAGATAAAAATTGTTAATAAAATTGAGACAAGACAATACAAGACGAGATATTTGCTTGTAAGATTCACTCAAGATCAATACAAGATTTAAGTTTCCGAAAATTTTAAATACCAATATTAATATTTTCACAAATATTGTCTTGTCTTGAGTCTTGCGCAACCCTATTTCTTTTACGGTTTCAATTTTTTAAATTGTTTTACTGTGACAATAAAAACACTTATTTAAATGAAGATACTAGAAGCTCAATACGATATTAATTTCATGCAATTACGGAATACATTAATGTCCACGAACACAATTAGTTCGCTTCGCAAAATAATTCATTAAATTTTGTAAACGTACATGATATAAAACATAAACATTTCATAGAAATGCGCCACATCATCAGGAACTCCATTAGTGGACGGCAATGTACGACACGTTTTGTATTTCGAGATGCGTGCGTGTGTTAAATGTGAGAGCCAGTCATCTGACCCAGTCGTGCAGAAACCTCGGGAATATTTGAGTAGTGAATGTCTAAGTAGCATCTCGGATATCAGGCTGTCTGATACTCTGACAACGGTTCGTCGACAGCGTATAAAATTAGTCCCGGGCGTGACAATAATAGTGAGAAACTCACCGGAAAATTACATATGTTTTCCACATCGGACGTAGGAATAATTGCATCGGTCGGGAATGCAAGTTTCGTGTTTCCGGAATATAAATTCTGATTAGTGGTCCTATAATGTCATAAGCTTACGAAACAGTGCACATTACGCGGCACGGCTTACGAAAGGTTTATCGGCGAACCTAATAAAGTTTGGAAAGCCATCATAAAAAAAATTGTAGCTTGACAAATTTTTAATTTTTGACAAAAATTAAGTTCAAAAATCGTACTATTTGATTTTGGCGTAAAATTTCCCGGCGATAAAACGTCGTGGTTTAATCGCAGATGAAATTCGAGATTAAATTTGGACACTTTTGGGGGATGAAAATTACTTGATATATATATAAGTATATTAAATTCGAGAATATCTGAGCGTGATTTTCGTTTGTTATTCATTTATTCATAAATTATTTCAAGAGTTTCTCTCTTAATTTGGATCTGTCTTCTCAATTTATCAAGATGTTCTATCATATACAAAAATGGAATCAGAATATACATTGTAAAATGGGAATCGCACGTTGCCGTTTATAGTGCTTACGAGCTATGTTTGCCGGAGGAAATATAATCAGGATGCACTCCGAGTAAATTTCGCTTACACGTATAAAATAAGATACGATCAGCGACGTTAAACGCAGGAGTGGAAGACGGGCAGTTTGAACCGGATGCGCGCGCGCGCGCGCGCACTGCGGCAATTAATTGCGAAACGGAATTGCCCTTTGTTACGGGGGGAAAAAAATCGCGGATAACGTTTTCCGCGCCGCCGTGGACGGTGGTTAAAGGCGCCGGCACGAGCCGCGATGGGATCGGTAAGTGAGATTACTTTGGGCTTTCAGTTAACGCACAGCTTTGAAATGAGGCGCCGCGGCTGTTTCCTCGGCTGCCGACAAACTTTAATTTAACTCGCGCGCATACGTCAGACATATTACGGGTGGCCTTACGTTGCTCCTTCTAGGCAAGGGGCATGATAATCAGCCGGCGCCTTCTTCATGGCAGCCCGCCTTCGTGTCTTATGAGATGTCGCGGAGTCTGATTAATTTGATATCTCTGTCAATCAGTGGTGGATGTATTCAAAATGTGGATTATTAGATATAATTATTTAACTCCGTTGAAATGAAATTTTATTTAAAAATTTATTTTCCGCAAGGATGTTGAGTATACAAATATTTATTTTAAAAATGCAATAATTAAGATTATTAATTGAAATAGGAAGTTTGAAGTTTTCGAACTCTTGCATTAAACGCATTTTAATATAAATTACAAGTTAGTAATATTAGAATTAATATAATGGCTCTCTGATAATAATCAATATTAAATATAACATAAGTAAAAAGCAAATAATAGTAAAAACTTAGATGTAAGGTAATTAAATATTTTAATTAGGATTTTTCAATCGACAAATAAATTTCTTGTTTATTTATATATATAACTGTATAATAAAAAAAATGTATGTCAATATTTTAATTTTCTATTTCAATAATATTCCTGCTATCAGTAACTCATTGTTTTATTGCAGATCGTCAACTGCAAAAATAAACATTGTTTAATAATGAATGGTTGATGGTGTAACTAAAACTGATTTAATTTTCGAAAATAGGGGTTACTTTTAGGATATAAATTGTTAGTTTTATTTTTAAATAAAAGCAATAGTTACCTTTTGATTAGATATATTTATTGATTTTATAATAATACCTTGGATTTCAGTAAAGATACTTTGAAATAGTCTTTCTATTTATCCATAATAAGAATGCAAAACTGTTTGCGAAAATATATTATTTATCACGTGAAAAAATTTAGATAAATTTAACGATCTTTTTTCCAGCTTTTTCAATCGAGAAATTGGAAAATGCCAAAAACTAATTGTCCATCCGAAATATGTATATTTTCGCGAAATGACGTAACAATCTTTAAAACTTGTAAAATCTAACACATACAAACACGTCACACAAAGGCACGTTACGCACTAAATGTTTAAACGAACGAACAAACTTTGATGATATAATCGGGTTCTGCAAATTCTGTAATTATTTCATCACTCGTATGGTACGTGTGTACTTATTCGAAATACCGTCGAAGCATGCGTGAAAAAATTTTTAAGCGCACAGAACTAATGATTAGTCGCCACACACGGAGTAATTACAACTTTTCCGCGCTAATGCTAAACTGATTGGGAAACACCGTCTGGATGCATGGTTGCTCGCTCGCTCGTTCGTTCACATATACATAGAAACGCACACACATACACACAATCTAGCAGAATGAATTTGAGAATCGGTCGGAGCACGGGAAAACGAGATTAGGCGACTAACTTCGTTTGCCAGAACCAATCAGCAGGCCCAAGAATCTCAACTCGGCTCGAGTACATTCTTCTTGAATTAAGATGATTTCCGCCATGTAGTTTGCGATCGAAATAATTGTATACCGTGTCTACGTCTCGAGATTCGAGAAACGTATTAATTAATTCCGCAACTTAGTTATTTAAATTTATTATTATTTAAATTTAGATTTCCATAAAAAATAAATTACAAATTTTTCGTACAGATATATATTTTTACACTGCGACTTTAATAGCGCGCTAGGTTTTGTAGAGTTAATCAAAAGGGATGAAAATGATAATTTTCATGTCAACAAACAGGATTTTGTAAAAAGCGCGCGGCGAAAGTGGTTTTTCGAGGGGTTAGTCGTCGCTCGTAAACACCGGGGAATATATCCGATTATGGAAAATCCGCCCGTACAACCCTTCTTTTCTCTTGGGAGTCCCTTCAGCTTTTCTTCCACCCCCCTCTCCCTCTCTCTCGCTACTGTTTTACGCGTCTCTTGCCAGGACGTCTCTTTGCCGGACGTCTTACGTGGCTCGCGAGAGGAGATTTGGCAGGATCGGTGTGTACCTCGCAAACTATACAGGCACAGAGATCGTCGTTGACGTGGAGCCGGGAGATCGGTCGTAGGACGCGCGGAGTAACGCGAGGTCGAATCAGAGGAGAGAGAATGGACCACCCTCTGTTATCAGCCGGAGCCAGCCACCTTCCCAAGCCGACAAATTACTACATCCCCCGCCAGCGCCCATTCTGGTACCAAATCAAGCCGATCCCCCTACCATCCGGGGCACACCCGCGGTACTCGGGCTGCTCTGGCTCGTGTCTCTTCCCATGTCCCATCTCCTCTGCGGTTCTCTCGCCAGCTGCCACTGGTGCCAAGGTCAAAGTAACGCGGTACATTACGGTGTAAAAGCCTCCCGCTTGGAAATTAGGAGCCTCGTAATTCTCGGTATTTAATTCTGCGTGGAGAAAAAGCTTCAACGCGTCGCGCCCTATCGCAATTTGAGGCAACTCGCCGTGTTTTCTTTCCACGGATCGCGGTAACGTAAACAGGATAAAATTTAATTAACTCAGAACACGGGGGAGGATGGTTATAACTTATGCAATTTACATTGCCTAGATACTAGCTCTAGATGCCAAGGTAATTTGTTGGAAAAAAATGATTTCTGCTTTCTCCTGGGCTTTCCATTTTCTTCAGAGCGGAATGAAAATTTTTTATCCATGAAGGTATCGTTAATAAACTTCCCTCAACTATTTCTCTCTCTCTCTCTCTCTCTCTCTCTCTCTTTCTCTCTTTCTCGTCCCCCGACATAGTGCATGGAGACGTCGCGAGCGGGAAAACGACGGGATAAGGGGCGTCTTCTGCAGGGGCGGATAAGGTGGGATGACGCCGAAACGTATGGCCTCTGATTTATAAAGGAAATAATTTCGTGGGAGCAATCCTTTACGTCGAGTACCCGGAGTATGCGAGAGAGAGAGAGAGAGATAAAGAGTGGCTGCATGGGCATGGCCGCTCATCTCCCTTAAAATTCATTACCTCGACTAATAGCGACGTTTAATATCTGGTCGCAGGCCGGACGTTTTACGGTAGATCACTCTAACACACGTGAACTATGACAATATCTCCGGTACCGCCGTCAACGACTCCACAACTTCTTAGCATTTCTATTTTTTCACTTCTTAACATTTTTATTTATTTCAATTTTCCTGTTTTAAGTTATTCTTTTATATACTATAATTCCGGGGGCAGAGATAAATTATTTTAAAAAGATGTTATAGAAAATAAAAATTAGCCTAATAATTTTAATATCTACCTAAAACTTTAATTTATCTCTTTATTTACGTACCGATATAAATTTTTTTATCAATAAGAAATGCGAAAAAAAGATTATGTCCATCTCGTATTGCAGTTTAGTTGGACCACACGATATGATATCAATAAAGATGGATCTAAAAAGAAAAGACAAATCATGATTTTAAATGTATTCGAAATTTTTCATGATAATTACAATTAAAATTGTTAATAAAATATTATAAAAATAATTATTTCTATATGAATGTGGTTAATCTGTGTAGGTACATAAAGAATATAATTAGCATTTATTAGCATTTATTATAAAATTAATTATCAAAGTGCTTCTTGCAATCTCATAGTAATTACAAGTTTTATTAACAGCCATCTCATTGTTGTCAATATAGCTTGAATAACATTTCTCAATTAGTTGTTCTGTCTAAAGCTCTTTAAATTGAATATTCATTGAATTGTTAATATTGCTTTATTTTTGCAATCTATTTATTTGAATATGATAAATGATTTAAAATGAAAGGTCTATCTCTCTCTTTTAAAATTGGTTTGTTTATTATATTTTATTAAAATTGATATAATTCTCTAATTTTTAATAGATGTAAATCATTTCAAAATTTTTTGTTAAACATGGTTGATACGATTTAACGAATTTAAAGCTGAAAATATTTAATAGATTCAGTGTTTAAAAAGAGTGATACTCTATGCCGAAAAACATAATCCGTAATATTTATGAATGTGTGTTTAAAAATATACCCTTATATATAACATATATATAATTTTTCCCTTATAAAAAATTTTATTAAAAATCCTTTGTTTAAATTCGCCGCAATTGTATATTGTAAAATGTGTAAACACGGCAATATTGACGCTATTATCTAATTAAACATAATGAAAACATTAAATATATGAACAATATTATCGATCTTATATCAAAGAAATTTGAATCCCTAAAAATGTCTTTTAATCGGTGATTTGTTTCTTCCGGAATTATATATATACATATATGTATATCGGATTTAATTTAAATAAAAAAATTCAATGTCGGGCAGAGTATTTGAATCGAGTCAAAAATGGAGACGTGACTGTAATCAAACAAGAAATAACTTTAATCGTGCGCGACAGAAGAATACGAGTCCTAACATAACATAATCTTTAGTTATCGCACGAGCGTGTCAATCGATTCAGCGTTTTTTTTTTTCGCCGTGACGTTTAATTTAAAGCGCCAATTTGGCATTGGCCTCGGCTAATAGGCAATTACATCGCAATCCTCCATTAATTAGTCGAACCTTGTTACAGACGCGCGCCACGCGCTCCGCACTCGGAAAAACATGAACGCACGTTGACACAATTAGCTCTCGCGCGTTCGTCTCGTGTGCGAGGTTTTTCGAAATTCAGTTTCGCCATGTATATCGCACTCGATTGCGCGACGTAGCCGCTCGTTTGCAGCGACCACCTAGCCCGCATATTTAGATGTACGCGTCCGAGGACGTTTTCAGAATGCGAAGAATTTTGCGACAGAATTGTACATTTTACGCCGCGAATTTTTCCTTCCCTTCGCCGGTTCTCTTCGTTGTCCCGAGGTGCCCGGCTTCCGCGCGATAGCTCGCGGCGTATTGTGCTAAATTTTTTAATTTCTTCCCACAAGCCGCTCGTGGGTTCCGAGATGGAGATAATAAAAACTCCGACGTGTCTAAGTTTTTTGCTCTTGGTACTTTGCATGTTACATGAGGTGATGCTTGATTTTAAGTACCGACAAGAGAAATGACAAAGGGAATTGATTGAGATCTTTAAAAACTGGAAGGAGGATCTTTTTTTCTCTCTTTGACACTTTTTTCGATGAGAATAATTTATATCGGAAGTTTTGTATCGAAGATGTTCGTTCTTTTTTTTTTTTTCTTGAAAAAAGAATGAAATAGCTTCTTAATACACGTCAATGTGTTTGTAAAATAGACGTACTTTTATTATTATATTTTATTGACTGTATTAGTAATTGGATTGAATTCTTTGGGGATTATTTTCGCTATATATAATAAAAGGATGAGGAAAGAAAGCGAAACGTCTTTGCACATTTTGTGCAGCGAGAAGGAGAAGATGCTGCGTTCGTCCGTTTCGAAGAAAGCGACGGGGAAAAAACGAATAAGGAAGTTGATGAAATATTGGAGAGCGGATTACACGGGACAATATTCTGTTGTAAACTGTTTCTCTCGTTCACTCTCTCCGTCGCCAAATAGATACCGGTAGTACGTACCCCGTCGCCTATCATCTTTTCTCGTTATCTTCATCATCCTCTCATCTCTATTTTTTTGTTTGTCACTATACTTGTTCATTTTACCTTATATATATATATATGTGTGTTTCTAGATTTTTTTTTATTTTGTTAAATATTTTTAACACATTATACAAATTTAATTTGTTTCTGACAGTCTGGTGCGTATCAAGATCATCGTCTCTCTTTTTGAGAAATAAACCCGACGACGTTCGATTCTAAAATCGTCGGAATATAATCTGAACTACATCGATGTTTTGAGCAGAATTTATCGGCTGGTGGACGTGCCAAATCGCCAAACACTTCTCACCGGGCCGGTCGACCAGATGAACGGCGAAGTTGGCGATGCTCCGGAAACGTCGGCGGCGGTCTCGCGTGAGTTTATTTAAATTAAGGAGCGAATTACGCGAGGCGTGATATCAGCGATCGATTCGTGAGCGCGAATGTGTCGGGATTCGGGCCATTTGTCAATATCGCCAGGAGCGTTTCCTCGTCGATTTTTAATAAACTGGTCTCTCGGAGCTCCTCCTTTCTCGGCAATTTTCTCCCCGCAATTAAATCGGCAGGGAAAAGACTCGGACGAAAAACAAGGAACCGTCCGGTTCCTCTCTTTTTCCCTTTTTTCGACTTCGACGAGATTCGCTTCCGGTCAAAGCTAGCAGCCAGTATGTTCGTGTATTAATATCGCGAGGTAGACTTTTTTTCAAATATCTGTTTTGAGATTTTACAACGGTAACCGCGATTTACGCCTCTATTCACCGCTGATCGATACTAATGATCGTTTTGTCAGAGACTCGACGTGGATTGTTACAGGCGATTTTGTATCGGATTAAGCAGAAATTATTATGAATATTTATATCGGTGTATACCATTGTATACTTTATGAATTTATTTCGATGCTCGATAAACTCAATTTTCCCGTGAATACATTTATCTGGCCAATCATTATTCAATTATAGAGAGACGGTATTACACAAATTGTAATTTCAGTATTTTACAATATACGTCGTTGCAACAATAAAATACGTCGTGATTGTGAAAAGAGAGGTATCTGTTCCTCCATCCTCTTGAAAACTAATATTTTAGATTCAACGCATTTCTGGAATCGCCGATTTAATTAAGCAACATTTTCCCTTCCATTTTGCCGGAGTTTGTCGGAGTTTTCAACGTTCTTGAATACCGACCCCGTCATCTTCCCGTTCTCTTCTTTTACTTTTTTCTTTTTTTTTCCGAATGCTTGTTAAACGGGTAGTTATCGGCGGAATATTGACGGCTATGAAAGTCGAGAATGGCCGCGGTGACGACCATTAGCCAAGTTTTACCGCTCGCTCATCCCCCGCGACGCGAATTTCACCGAAATTCCAACGCATTGTCGCAACTTGAGCAGAGAGAAAGGCAAGGAGAAAGAGAAAGAGCGAGAGAGAGAGAGAGAGAGAAAAAAAAGGTAGAAATAACATACGACTTCACGGACTGGCGTCGTGACGTTTATTAGACATTAAGTAGTAATACCCGCGAACACGTCGGACGGGACTAGTCCGGGTAATAAGGGACGGGTTAGGAGAGCCGTCATACTAATTGTAGTAATTCCGGCATCCACTTTGGATATTTAATTAAGTTTCCGCTGACAAGCATCTACTTAGTGGAGTGAGCGCAAAAGGAGCAGCACGGTAAAGGAGGGCGGGGGGGGGGCAGAGAGAGAGAGAATTCTTACCCCTCCTTCCCTGGTACACCCTGCGCCGTTCACTTCCGTCTTCCTATCCTCGTCGTCGTCATCGCTTAGAGCTGCCAACAACGTAACCTACCGACCTGCTTAACTGCTGGCTCGAAACCCGCGCTGCTCACTAATTATTTAGCGTCTTCACGTATACACACGCACACACACACACACACACATCGTCGGCTCTCTCGTGTCCGCCGGAGAAAAGATAACGAGTTCGCGACCTCCCACCCCTTCTCCTCCCCCCCCCGTGTCCGGCCGGGAAAAATTCCATCCTGCTCCGACAATTGCATCGCGGACGACCCGACGAGATGGAACGCCATATCTCGTCGGTGTGTCTAATTACGTCACCAAATAACGCAGGGTATGAACAATGCGGACGCGGGAGAGCCGCGATAATCGCCGCCGTAGCGAGGACGAGAAGCGAGAGCAATTTTGCATTATTGATTGGAGATGATAATTGAGGAAAAATTCCCTCTTTCACTACGATGGAATTATTATATTTGCCTGCGTTCTTAATTTTCTCGTGTTATTTCATGAGAATACAAAGTACAATAGGTTTTTCTCATCGATATCTAACGATATCCGTGTTCCGATGACTCGAAGCACTGGTTCTCTCGCAGGCATTCGATGTAGTAATTTATAAATGATATGTCTGGTAGAAAGAGAGAGAGAGAGAGAGAGGAGGGACGGTTAGCTACATAGCTACCTAAATATCGTGGCGGGCGATCTTTCTTCGCGGCCGGAAAACGCGGTATTCCTTCTATTATCTATTGTCCGAGCCAAGATTTTAGTGGGGCAGTATATAAGAGGAGGCAGACAGACACACACGAATGCGGTCTTCCCATTCGATTCTGTAAAGTATGAAGCTATCAAGGGCAATGGTCCGAGAAGGTCGGCGCAATTACCAATAACTCTTTGACATGCTTCGTCTTCTCCGTTTCCTCCTTGCCACTCGAGACATTTTCTCGTCGCAGTATCGTTTCGTTGAATGTATGAAAATTCGGGCGGAATATTTCCACTGACATAACTAATGTACTCTGCAAATGCTGATTGCTATCGTTATTACTTACCATAGCATATTTAGATTTAATTATTTAAGTAGTATTTTTAGATAGCAATTTTAAAGCATATATCCAAGAATTACAATATTATTGACGATATTTATATTATTTTTTTTCCTTTTCCTTTTTTTATTAATTTATTTATATAAATTTGAATCGTCATGGATTTTACGTGATAATTGCCAATTAACATACATACTTTAGCAATCAAATTAAATGTATGGCCCAACGTACTGTAATTGCATTGCATTTTCAAAATTGAATTTTCCAATTATCAATAGCGCAATTAATGGTAGAGCGAAGTTAAGTTTTCATTGCGTCGTTCTAGATGATAAATATGCATGACGAGGACTAAATATATATGAAATGAGAATTTATTCTTAAAAATACCAAGATTTACAAAAATTATTCCTAAAAATACCAGATCTTTAATAATCAAAAATCACATATAAATCAATAGCAAGTGAGAGCCGGCGCGGTAGTTGGTGCGCATACTTATTTTTAAAAATTTTCTACTTAATCGAATGTCCGTTTACGACATTATAAAAAATTAATACACAGAATTAATAAACGTACGTTTCGTTCCTTTTTGGGACCTTCTTCAACGTGATATAATTAAACGCAGATCTAACTTAAAATAGATATTGAATAGGCGAAAGTACTTAAAGAGAACTAATCCATAACAAATTTATCACATTACTCGTTGTTCGCCAAGGTATCGTAGGTACATCCTTCTTACAGGTGTCAAGAATCGCAATTTTCAACTTTTGACGGTTCACAACCATCCCCGGTTGGCAAACCAGGAAGTGTATGAATCGAGAAACATGTTCACAGAACATTTTGAGCATGCTTCCTTAAAACATTCAGGTGAACGTCTACACAGATTAAATGGACCATCCTTAACGAGATCTCACTGTAGACTGGGTCCAGTCAATATTTATTTTAAGTTAGATCTGCGTTTAATTATATCACGCTGAAGAAGGTCTCAAAAAAGGACCGAAACGTACGTTTATTAATTCTGTGTATTAATTTTTTGTAATGTCATAAACCGACATTCGATTAAGTAGATAATATTAAAAAATAAATATGCGCACCAACCGCGCCGGCTCTCACTTGCTATTGATTTGTATGTGATTTTTAATTTAAGTGAGCCTGTACTTCTTGTTTTATTGTCAGATCTTTAATGACAGATTTTTCGATCAATTTGGAGTCGTTTCTTTGTTAACGAAAATTATATATTATTAATTATTAGATTTTACGTGATAATTGCCAATTAACATACATACTTTAGCAATCAAATTAAATGTATGGCCCAACGTACTGTAATTGCATTGCATTTTCAAAATTGAATTTTCCAATTATCAATAGCGCAATTAATGGTAGAGCGAAGTTAAGTTTTCATTGCGTCGTTCTAGATGATAAATATGCATGACGAGGACTAAATATATATGAAATGAGAATTTATTCTTAAAAATACCAAGATTTACAAAAATTATTCCTAAAAATACCAGATCTTTAATAATCAAAAATCACATATAAATCAATAGCAAGTGAGAGCCGGCGCGGTTGGTGCGCATATTTATTTTTTAATATTATCTACTTAATCGAATGTCGGTTTATGACATTACAAAAAATTAATACACAGAATTAATAAACGTACGTTTCGTTCCTTTTTGGGACCTTCTTCAACGTGATATAATTAAACGCAGATCTAACTTAAAATAGATATTGAATAGGCGAAAGTACTTAAAGAGAACTAATCCATAACAAATTTATCACATTACTCGTTGTTCGCCAAGGTATCGTAGGTACATCCTTCTTACAGGTGTCAAGAATCGCAATTTTCAACTTTTGACGGTTCACAACCATCCCCGGTTGGCAAACCAGGAAGTGTATGAATCGAGAAACATGTTCACAGAACATTTTGAGCATGCTTCCTTAAAACATTCAGGTGAACGTCTACACAGATTAAATGGACCATCCTTAACGAGATCTCACTGTAGACTGGGTCCAGTCAATATTTATTTTAAGTTAGATCTGCGTTTAATTATATCACGCTGAAGAAGGTCTCAAAAAAGGACCGAAACGTACGTTTATTAATTCTGTGTATTAATTTTTTGTAATGTCATAAACCGACATTCGATTAAGTAGATAATATTAAAAAATAAATATGCGCACCAACCGCGCCGGCTCTCACTTGCTATTGATTTGTATGTGATTTTTAATTTAAGTGAGCCTGTACTTCTTGTTTTATTGTCAGATCTTTAATGACAGATTTTTCGATCAATTTGGAGTCGTTTCTTTGTTAACGAAAATTATATATTATTAATTATTAATAATTATTACTAAATTAATAGATTAATAAATTAATTATTAATAATTTCCGAATTATAAGGGATCAAAGAGAATAAAGAGAACAAAGAGACAAAAGACTTTTCGCGAATTTAATTTCGAGGGAGAAATAAATAAATATAATAAAATTAACTTCGATTAATTTTATATGGAGTTTATCTCAATAAAATTTTCTAAACTTTCATATTTCATTCAAAACTTAATTATTATATATATATATAAAATTTTAAAGTTGGTGTGAACGATGATTTATTTCGAGACTTTATTAAAGAAAAATCCTGTATATACGATCATAGAAATAAATACTGATTCCGCGATTATTCGCTGACGCAACCACCTTAAGAATCTTGCGTTCGCGAAATTTCATATTTCAGAAGTCTTATTTTATAGATTTATTTTATAAACCGATCGGTTCCTCCTAGCCGAGCTCTCTTCTTTTAGCTCGGATGAATTTCTCGAGTTAAGTAATCCCTGCTACCCGAATTCGGAATGGAAACAGTGCAAGTGCGAGGATAAGAGGGATAAGGATTCTCCGATATCTCCCGCTGCTTTCGCACCACCGTCCTATTTTCGCTCCTCGAGTGCTATATCTTCACCCTCACCGGGGGGATGCGAATGGAAGTCGTACTTAGCGGTCTGGTGCTAGATTCCTATATTGTTTACCGAATATCGAAATCACATTGGACGCCGTAGAATGTTGAAGATCAACCGGTAGTTTCCTCGCGTGCGAGCCAAAGTGAAAGAAGTGGGATCTGGTCAAATGCGAGTCAGCATTGCACGATTTACGATCAGGGAATTGTAGTAGGTGATACAATTGAGAAATAGATTTGGGAAAGAGCATGACAGTGACATTTTTTTAAAGATAGTCGGATATAAAATCTTTAAATAATTTATGTTTACAAAAAATATGTGCATTATATAATTGCTATTATAATTTTAAATTGTTCTATAATAATTTAATTGTTCAAATTTTTATCATTGAAAGAGATAAAAAAACGTGAAGAAATTCATCTTTTTTTTTGTTTACGCGTGAATACATGTATATAATTTTTAATGTTTTTTTACCAAAAATATTATTGAAATATTTCTAGAAAATATTATATATTGTCAAAAATTATAAAATATGGTTATATCGAGGAAAAAAAACTTCAATAATATTGAACTGCAATTGAAAATAATTAAAGCTTAGGAAAGATCTCGAAAAAAATTGACAAAAACGTCGGAAAAACGTCGGAGCTAAAATAACTAACTGCGATAAACTGTGCATCTAAGAGATTTTCAGAACACCTGCCGAGTAAAATTAGCATTTTGTTATCGATTATTTGGTCGCGCGTCTAGCCCGAGTGAGAGGAAATAAAAACGTCACGCGGCGAAGAAGAGCTCAGCCGACGATCGCAAAAGAGAGAGAACGGCGGCGCCGAGAAAAACGCGATCCCGATCGGACACCGATAACGGTCACGCTATTAAAATGCGTCCGGCCGTATCGCGTTGCACGGTTCGGTATTCCCGAATGAGCGAGTGTAAC
>NW_021849121.1:238152-242706 GCF_003651465.1 Formica exsecta | reverse complement strand
TTATCTCAATAAAATTTTCTAAACTTTCATATTTCATTCAAAACTTAATTATTATATATATATATAAAATTTTAAAGTTGGTGTGAACGATGATTTATTTCGAGACTTTATTAAAGAAAAATCCTGTATATACGATCATAGAAATAAATACTGATTCCGCGATTATTCGCTGACGCAACCACCTTAAGAATCTTGCGTTCGCGAAATTTCATATTTCAGAAGTCTTATTTTATAGATTTATTTTATAAACCGATCGGTTCCTCCTAGCCGAGCTCTCTTCTTTTAGCTCGGATGAATTTCTCGAGTTAAGTAATCCCTGCTACCCGAATTCGGAATGGAAACAGTGCAAGTGCGAGGATAAGAGGGATAAGGATTCTCCGATATCTCCCGCTGCTTTCGCACCACCGTCCTATTTTCGCTCCTCGAGTGCTATATCTTCACCCTCACCGGGGGGATGCGAATGGAAGTCGTACTTAGCGGTCTGGTGCTAGATTCCTATATTGTTTACCGAATATCGAAATCACATCGGACGCCGTAGAATGTTGAAGATCAACCGGTAGTTTCCTCGCGTGCGAGCCAAAGTGAAAGAAGTGGGATCTGGTCAAATGCGAGTCAGCATTGCACGATTTACGATCAGGGAATTGTAGTAGGTGATACAATTGAGAAATAGATTTGGGAAAGAGCATGACAGTGACATTTTTTTAAAGATAGTCGGATATAAAATCTTTAAATAATTTATGTTTACAAAAAATATGTGCATTATATAATTGCTATTATAATTTTAAATTGTTCTATAATAATTTAATTGTTCAAATTTTTATCATTGAAAGAGATAAAAAAACGTGAAGAAATTCATCTTTTTTTTTGTTTACGCGTGAATACATGTATATAATTTTTAATGTTTTTTTACCAAAAATATTATTGAAATATTTCTAGAAAATATTATATATTGTCAAAAATTATAAAATATGGTTATATCGAGGAAAAAAAAACTTCAATAATATTGAACTGCAATTGAAAATAATTAAAGCTTAGGAAAGATCTCGAAAAAAATTGACAAAAACGTCGGAAAAACGTCGGAGCTAAAATAACTAACTGCGATAAACTAAGAGACTAAGAGATTTTCAGAACACCTGCCGAGTAAAATTAGCATTTTGTTATCGATTATTTGGTCGCGCGTCTAGCCCGAGTGAAAAAACGTCAAAACGTCGGAGCTAAAATAACTAACTGCTATAAACTGTGCATCTAAGAGATTTTCAGAACACCTGCCGAGTAAAATTAGTATCGATTATTCGATTATTTGGTCGCGCGTCTAGCCCGAGTGAGAGGAAGGCATTCCCGAATGAGCGAGTGTAACTTCCGGTAACTTCCGCAACCGGAATCGCGTGGCGAGGATGATCGATGGGATATCGCGCAAGGTGAGAGAGATCGTCGAACGCGAGAAATCTGCGCGGAGATCCACGGCAGCTCTCATTAATAATCAGATCGATTCGTGTCCATCTGGCAAATATGAAAAATATATTTGTGTTTTGACAAATTGTGAAAAATTGTTTTGTGTTGTTCAACTTACAGTTTGTTTTGGAAACATAATAAAGAAATAAAAATTTTATATTTACTTTAGAAATTAAAAAATAAGTATTAATAAAAATTTAAATTCAATAATTAAATACATATATATGAAAATCAATAGAAGAATAATTTTTTAACATAAATATATCAATTCATCATATCGTATTCGAGGTAATAATCCACGTATAAAAATAACTATTGAACTTATATTAACAAATAAAAAATAAAAAAGTAAGAATAAATTAATAAACTTGTGAATAAAAAAATTCTAATAAATCTAAAAAAAATAATTATTCCATATTTAGCTAAAAAAATTAATGTAAACCTCCTTTTAAAATACTCAATATTAAACCCAGAAACTAATTCCGATTCCCCCTCAATAAAAACCATAGGACTCTGATTTAATTTAATATATAATTGAAACTTCACAAAATCTATAAATAAGTGTTTCTTTTTCAATTTAATATTAAAATATTCTAAAAATATGTCATTTGTATGTGGAAAAGATCTGTATCAAGTTGTTTGATTTCTATATGGTTTTTGAAAAATTTACTTCAACACACTACGTTCGCATTTCTTTTTAATCATACATAAGGACACATAATAAAATTTGTCACGTAAATGTGATAAATTCGCGTTTCTCGCACGGCAAGAGTACCATCTGGGGAGTCGGCTTTTGGGATATATAAAAAAATATTCGACCATTTGTTATATATACATTCATATAAAAAAGAATGAGGAATAAAGCAACGCAATGCGTATACACCGCGTCCCATTTTGCTCGCGCATTAAGTATTCGGAAGAAACGGCAGAAGAGCGATGAGAACTTTAATATTTATAAGTTGACTTTATTACTTTTCCGCTTTTAACGTGTATACCGCAATACGCGGGCGGTCGTGGGCGCGAGCTCCGCCGTAAGTATAATACGAGTTAAAAAAACATTTAACGTCGAAACTTCCGCATCGCTTCGGAACTCTCGCGCACGTCCCCTTCCTGATCCATAACGATTCTCGTAAAGTTAGCCCGGAACGCCTGCATACGGCTTAATCTCGCGATACCGAGCGTGATTTAATCCGCGGAAAAATGAAGAACACGGGATCACCCGAGAGAGGGAGATTGTCGATCGTGCTTGCCACGCATATTCCATCTCTACGATCTTCTGACCCTTATTCAAATATATTTTACTGTATATATACACAGCTGTTATAAGGGATTATTTTACAAGAGATATGGTAAGATTTAAGAAAGTTAAGATTTTTTTTCTTATTTAATATATTTATTTGATAATAATATAAAATTGCATTGTGAGTATTTTTAAATTAAAACTTGTACGAAGCATTGCTTTGGAAACGAGGTTACTAGTTTTAGAAACTTGTGTAGAGGGATGAAATATTTATATTCATAGCGACAATAGAGTTTCACACACAGACAAATTCAATATTTATTTATTACAAAATTTAGAGAGAACTGCTCTCGAAAATTTCGTAAAATATACTGAAACGGCGCGTTGTTAAAATATTGCGTTTAGTTCTTTAATTCAAAATGTAGAGTTTAATTTGAGTATAGGCCATATATTTTAGTAACTATGCAGAGAGAGAGAGAGAGAGAGAGAGGGAGGGAGGGAGAGAGAGAGAGAGAGAGAGACGACTCGCGCGTACGAATTCTATCGCTAATAGATACAATGAAATGAGAATAACGGAAAGCAAATTTACATAAAACTGTCGACCCAGTTTTTGTTCAGATTTTTTGTCGTCTTTAACGTTACAGTAATATCAATTCTATGACCATATATATACACATGTCCATTGTTTTAACATAATAATAACATAATAAATAATAATAATGCAAATATAATATATATAATATATACAATAAATCCCTAACATCTTGTTATATGCTACGAAATAAAATCTTATTTTATTCGTCGGAAGTAGAATTTATCAAATCCGCAAAATAACAAAGAGATAAAAATCTATTTTATTTTGATCAAGAAATCAATGACAAAAAATTATTCCAAGAATTTGTGTGTGATATATTTTATTATATATATATTATATATATTATATATATTATATTTTTTATTATTACATATTATATATTAAATACATCTTTTATAAATACTACAGCAATATAAGCGCGCGCTACGCGCACGCTATTTTGTGTGTGTGTGTGCGCGCGCGTGTGTGTGTATAATTAAACTTACATATTAATTCTAGTTCTCCGTTTATTCAAAATCAATTAAATAAAAATTACATACACATACTTAATATTTGAACTCTCAAATGCGTCGCTCAATCATGACAGGCTTTTATTGATATAAAGTAATGCACAGCGCAGTTTCGAGATAACCAATCAGTATCGTGGAAAAAAGCTAACAATACGAGTATCAATTTAACATGTCTTTTTAAAAGTGGTCATCTCGATGAGAGCTGCTCACGGCATATTATTAGCATAGGATAAAATTCCGAAAACGATAAACCTCCGATTGCGCTGAAATTTTAACCAAAGCTTGTTCTTGACTTGAGTATAAAGCACCTTGAGGGTTTTTTGCCGACGAAGCCCCGTTCGCCCCCTATGCCCCCTCAAAGTTCCAAACATTTTTACTGTATATCACCGAAAATATTGATTTCACGAAAAAAAGTTTTAGACAAAAAATGAAGCTCTTAAAAAACTCTACAACAAAGGTTATACACATTTTTTACATAAACCCATTATTTTAGAAGTTACGTGATAAAATAATAATTTTAACGCTATCGTGTTAATACAATGTATCGGACCTGATTCATAGGGAAATATATTAATAGATTTCCTTCAGTTGTAGATTCCCAAATCAATTTCTTCTTGTAAACCCATGTGAAACCTCACTTCGCATTAAAAAGTATATGCGTAGAGGCAGTGTTCCGCCCCCCCCCCCCTACGGGGGGGCATTACTTCCGAAAGATATAACCTAACCCAAACCTATTTCTGATTTAAAACTAAAATTTG
>NW_021849121.1:228593-234944 GCF_003651465.1 Formica exsecta | reverse complement strand
TCTAGTTCTTTAGTAGTGGAGCCCCCCCGTAGGGGGGCGGAACCCACTGTTTCTACGCATACACTTTTCCACGCGAAGCGAGGTTCCACATTGGTTTGCAACTTTCCATGCAAAGCGAGGTTCCACGCAAACCTATTTGTCTAGTTTTTTGGTAGTGGAGCCCCCCGTAGAGGGGGGCGGAACACTACCTCCACGCATATACTTTTTAATGCGAAGTGAGGTTTCACATGTGTTTACAAGAAGAAATTGATTTGGGAATCTACAACTGAAGGAAATCTATTAATATATTTCCCTATGAATCAGGTCCGATACATTGTATTAATACGATAGCGTTAAAATTATTATTTTATTACGTAACTTCTAAAATAATGGATTTATGTAAAAAATGTATATAACCTTTTTGTAGAGTTTTTTAAGGGCTTCATTTTTTATCGAAAACTTTTTTTTTGTAAAATCAATATTTTCGGTGATATACAGTAAAAATGTTTGGAACTTTGAGGGGGCATAGGGGGCAAACGGGGCTTCGTCGGCAAAAAAAACCCTCAAGGTGCTTTATACTCAAGTCAAGGACAAGCTTTGGTTAAAATTTCAGCGCAATCGGAGGTTTATCGTTTTCGGAACTGTACCCTTAGCGTATTACAAAGTGTGTGTATGTTATATAAAATATTATGAAATGTACCATTTAATTTTTATAAATAATAATAGATAAAAATGATTAAAAAATCAAGCAATATCTCTTGCAATATTGGTTTGAGCATGAAAATGTTAAAAGTTTCTTTTCTATTTCGTGGGATATTACCCAGAACCCTAAATAAAAAACCGGAATTGCGAAAAAATTTACCTTCAAAATATTTAAAATTAATTTAAAATATACTTGTATAAAATTTAATATTTTGTATATATATATAAAGGTACGTAAAATATTTCGGCAGCGAATTATCAATAACATGATATTCGGCCTTGGTGGCGTAAACATTGGCACGCTATGATTTACATATCACATACCTCGACTCTATTATTATTCGCGCGACAACACTCGAGCAGGAAAGTAATCATGCGAAATGATCCGTCGAATTCCTTCTTTAAACGCGATCGCGATCAGTATCGGGAAATTATTTGCTATTATAAAATAATTAATAATTAATCAACATTTATAAATAATATTTGACTACACATATATATCGTGACGACAGATCTCGAATCGCATATTTCGTAATTTATTCATTTAATCAAATAAGAATTAAAGTAAAAGTAAAAATTATAAATTATCGTTTTGTTACGATCTTTATGAACAAAAATTATTTTTTTAATAACACAGAATTAAATATATTTTGTCCACGATAAATCATTTGACTTTTCGATGATCTAATTTGATATAATTTGGATTAAGAACGTGTTGTAAAACGATCGAATCGCAAAATCGAATAATCAACATAACGATAAGATCCGTGATACATTAATCGTTTAATAAATAATTGATTCATAATTTAAAATACTTATATGATTTAATATTTCGCATATATATTTTATAATACGTAAAATATTTTTCGGCAGCGAATTAGCAATACCTAACATGAAATTCAGCCTTGGCGGCGTAAACATTGGCGCGCTATTGTTTACGTTTCACAGCCTTGTTATTATTTATACGGAGACACTTGAATAGAACTGTAGTAGGGCAAGACGCTCCGTCAAATTCCTTTCCTACATGTTATCATTCGCACGGCTACACTCGAGCAGTAAAGTACCAGTGCGTGACGTTCAAATTCCTTTCCTAAACGCGATCGCGACAAGTATCCGAAAATAATTTGATAAGATTAATATTTAATTATCTTTTACATATATTAAATAATAATTATAATTTAATATTATAACTAAACGTGATTATATCGCTACGATAAATCTCGAAACGCGTATTTTGCATGATGTATAATGTATATACACATTTAATCAAGAATTGAAGTGACAGGAATCAAAATTATGAATTATTGTTTTATTACAATTCTTATTAGCAATAATTATTTTTCCAAAAATACTTAAAGTTAAATATATTTCGTCTGACGCTTTATCGTTCAACTTTCGACGGCATGTAAATATAATTCGGATTAAGATCGCTCAATTAAATAATCAAATCGCAAAATCGAGTAATTAACATAACGAAAGGTTTTGTGATACATTAATCGTTCAATAAATAATTAATCATAATTTAAAATATACTTTATATACTTAATATTTTGCGTATACATATAATATGATAATACGTAAAATATTTCGGCAACGACTTTTCAATAACATAGTGTTCAGTCTTGGCGGCCCTATTGTTTACATGTATGGTCTTCTTATCATTCATACGGCGACTCTCGAGCAGTAACGTAGTGGTACAAAACGCTTCATATATTCTTAAATTCTATTCCTAAACACGATCGCGACTAGTATCAGAATAGAAATCGCTATGATTATTACAATTAACGATTAATTTACTTTTAATAAACGACACGAAACTGTATTGCGAATATAAGTAATTGCAAATATAAATCTTTATCAAATTTTCAATCGCGATCATCGATTATTGCGAGTAAAAATCGAATTAACAGGGATAAAAATTGTAAATTTCATTTACGATATTTCGATCATTGATCCTTACGGATAATAATTATTTATTTAACAATTTTTATAATCAAATATATTTCGTCCGATAACTTTTCTAAAGTGCAAGCATAAAATTCTTGTAACGATTCAATTTTGGCCTCGTGTAAATGTCGAGCGCGAATCGTACTTTCCGTAATTACTATCTTATAATATAATAAAATGTATATCTCGTATAATTATTCCACGATCAGAAATGCCGTGCAAAGTGTTCCGCAATCGTTGCGTATACGATTAACCATAATTAATAGTGTTTTTGCGAATGAGTGTAAGTGCCACGAGGATGAACAAGAGAGAAAAAAAGGATCTGAAGCAGCATCGGGCGACGTACGGAGCAACGATATGCGGTAAGTAATTTATAAATAGAATAGATTATCATTTGTATTATTTTCAAGATAGACATATTGCTCGTCCTTTTTTTTTATATTCTCGATAATGCGATTTATTCGATATTATCGTGCAATATAATACATACATAAAATAATTCAAGTTTTATTTTAATCGTAATGACAGGAATCTCTAAAATAATAAATTATCATATTGCAATTTTAATGGATAATAATGATTTTTTTAATAACACAGTGTCAAATAAATTTTTTTCCGCGATGCTATATTATTTGATTTTTCGGCGCTCCAGATATAATTTGGATTAAGAACGTGTTGTAAAATAATGGAATCGCAAAATCGAATAATTAACATAACATAAATAAGCTCCGTGATATATTAATCATTTAATAAATAATTGATCCATAATATATATTATATACATTTTTTATCAACAAATTCTCTATCTTGAGCGCACCGCAGAATTCCGCGTCGTACCTTATGTCATCTGTCGCGATTTCGGGGTCGGAAGCGGGGCCGGGTGAGCTTCAAAAGATACGTTGTCATGGCATGTTGACGCGGAGTGTTTCGATTGGACGCGTGTCGCATTAATTACAGCTATTACGCGCGCATCCGCCGACACGGTCCGTACAAAGGATGCGCGGCGCGGGTTCGCGGCTGCGAACGTGTTCCTCCTTATGTACCTGGGGAGGTAGAGCCCGGGTATAACTATCGCCACCACCATAGTCATGCTAAACAACGTAGCTCGCCGGATTCGCGCACCGTCGCTGCGCGAAATGACGACGGCGGCGCGAAGCGTTGCGGAGCACAGTTCGGACGTCGGACGCCCGGACGTGCATGAATAATTAATTCGTTCGTTTCGTACGCGGGCCGTCATGTAACTTACTCGTCGCCCCGAACATCCTGGAATTTTACAAGTCGCGCGAGAGAACGGGCGCGGATATACGAGCCGTCGGACACTTCATTTCCTACGTATCGAGCCGTGACCGCCGCGAAATGCTTCTTATCAAGATACATAGAAATTTCTAAGTGTACGCGATAGAGTAATAGAATCAAATAAACTGAGTTAAATCTTTGTATAAAATGGAAAGGATTACTGTTCACGTAGCAGAGATGAAAAACGATAGAGTCAATTTTTGGATAGACGGTTTAAGGATGTTTTGGCTGTACAATAGTAGCAAAAAGCTGTCAAAATTTAAATAAAACATATGTTTTACGTTTATACTATTTGGAAAGTCAAAGGAATAAATCTGGATTATAAAAAGAATTAAAATATCACAAAGTAATATAGTTTTTAACGTCTTCGTAAAAGAAAATAGTTGTAATTAACATTTTTCCTAATTTATGACGAAAACTCTTGGTCGTGAAAATCCCCTGAACTCAACTTCAAGAAACAAAAGAACGAGTAATTTACAGGAAGATTTTTGGTTTATTATAAGTATTTTGCTACGATTATTAGTAAATAACTTTTAAACGAATAAATGAATCTAAATCAAATTTTGCACAAATTTTATTAGTTTTCTTAATATACGTGAAAATTTTTATTTCGTTGGCAATGTTTTTTTCTTGTCTAATTTGTCAATAAGTGTTACAATACGCGATTTTCCATAAGAATAAATAGTAACTTTAAACTTAAATAATTTCCGAACCGTTAAGAGAGTTGTGCTTAGATTTTACACAGATACTCAGAAAAAATAATAAAACAGTCTACGAAATTCTCATGCTTTTGTTTGACGTCTTCGTAAAAGAAAATAATTGTAATTAATATTTTTTCTAATTTATGACAAAAACTTTTGGTCGTGAATACCCCATGAAATCAACTCCAAGAAATAAAAAAACGAGTAATTTTCAGAAAGAGAGAGACAGATAATATTTTTCTACAATTTTTAGTAAATAAATTGTAAACGAGTAAAATTAAGTTTTGCACGAATATTTATTAGAGTTTTCTTAATATACGTGGAAACTTTTATTTCGTAGACAATGTTTTTTCCTTGTCGAATTTATCAATAAGTGCTACAATTTGCGATTTTCTATAAGAATCAATAATAATTTTAAACTTAAATAATTTCCAAATCATTAAAGCAATTGTGCTCAGATTTTCTACAGATACTCAGAAAAAATAATAGAACAGTCTACGAAATTCTCATGCTTTTGTCAACATTTTGACATATGACATATACATCCTTAAGTGTTAAGTCCTTAAGTTAAATCCTCTAAAAACTTTTGTATTACAAACGTATTATATAATATTGCGAAATGGACGATTCTTCCTAATCGATGCGTATTTTTCGATGCGTATGTATTTCTGATAAGCGCACAAAGATTCTAGATTGCGATTTAGGCTCATTTCACTTCGTCGTTGACGTGCGCTGATATCGATATTCAGGCCGCGGTAGATTTCCATGACAACCGGCGATTTGCGTCCAAGATAAAAATATATGGTACCAGCATGGATCGCAATGGACGATCCGCGATATTCCGCGAGGCGTATAGGAAACTGCTACCCTCCTGTTTATTTTGCATTGACAGTTTCGCGCGACAATTTCGCGCAAATAGCGAACGGCTCTTCCAAAGGAATTTCGATACGACGCGCGATTTAACTGTGTAGTAACTACCGATCGCGATGTAACACGAATATTTTCCCAGCGTATTTAATACTATACTTAATTTTTTTTTAAATACATATATGGTATATTTATATCATTCATACACGTGTATATTTCACAATTTTACATTTGTGCGAGACGCGCAAATGCGTTATTCCTTTCCCAGAATTATCAAGTATCCCAAAATCATTTCCGAATTAAGTAGAACAAATTCGAATCGTGTCAATTTATCGTAATTAACGACGTATTATAATAATAAAAAATGCATCACGAATCGGAAGAAGAATAGCTTGATGCCTATCGGCGTAACCGACTTCGTTCATTGAAAACGATCCGAGTCTGCGATTAAAATCCCGTAGGCACACGATCGGCAAACTTTTCCTTTGTTGGGAAGGGAAGGGTGGAAGGGAGGGAGGGAGCGGGGGGGGGGTGAGGAAAAGGAAGAGAGCAGAGAAGTTAATAACAGATTTTCGAGAGGATCTCCGAGGAGTAATTGCGGTAACGCTTCAATTAGCATTCTCGCGATCGCGGCGGAAAGCGCGGTCTGACAAAATTCTGGATCGCGGAGCTTAGAAAAGAGAGAGAGAGAGGGGGGGGGGGAGATGATTCGGACGAACATTAAGCACCGTCGTATCATGCATAATGCACGGGACATCGAGCGCGCCGGCTGTTCATCCGAAGTATATAAGTGCTCTCTCGTCGGGGAAACTCACCCCCTCCCCCCTCCCCCTCCGCCCCCGAAACCCACCCCCTCTTT
>NW_021849121.1:217519-228482 GCF_003651465.1 Formica exsecta | reverse complement strand
CGTCTCGTCCTTCCGTCTTACGCGTGATCCTTCGTCCTGGCGCTAAGTACCTTGGGAGAGCCGGCAGACGGAAGCGAGACTGGAACAGGCGGGATTACGGATTAGGATCAATTTCGTGCAGCGTCTTATCTCGAAACTCGCCCGCGCGATTGTCTCCACGTTGTATACGTGCGTATATAGTAAATTTCGTTCAGAGCGACGCGTGTCAGCTGTCGTGAATGAAACACACGGAATCTCTTAGCTTGCGAGTCGGCTGAGCGATCGAGAGAAGCAAGAAGAAGAAGAAGTCGGGGAAAATTGAAACCGAGATTACCGGAGAAAGTTAAGCGGGAGCTGCGAGGAACTTTTAGAATTCCCACTAAACTGGAGAGCAGCGACAACAATGAGAGACTGTTTAATTAACAATATTAATCGATGTCGTTGTCCGCTTTAATACTACACGGACTCGTTTTTGAAAATTACATCTCGGGGAGAATACATGGTAATAAGTGTAAAAAAAAAAAACATCTCGAAACAGCCGTGCGGTACCTCTAACGTATTCTCTCTTTCGAGAGAAAGAAGAGAACTCCCTCCCCTCCCCTTGTCCCCACGTTCCACTCGGCCACAAATTTGCACGGGGGAGAATTAAACGCGACGGCGACAATAATCGCGGTCGTATGACCAAGTACTCGAAAAAACTTCGCGCTTTCTTTCTCGGGTAAAAAAAAAATTCCGTCGGTTCTCGGGGGAGGGGGAAGCTCGGAAATGTCGCGCGAACAGTTCGTTATTTCGCGCGTGTAACGGCGGGGGTGTGTGTTAACTGAAATCGAAGTGATTTTCCGCTGGGTAGGAGCTCGGCCTCCGTCGATCTAGAGTACGAATAAACTATCGGAATATTGAAACGTCGGCGCGCGCGAGGTAATCGTTCGCGAATACACGCGCGCGCGCGCGCGCGTGAATGCACGTCGCGTCTGTTTATGCTCGTCGATGTTTGCGCGCGTCCGTATATGTATGCGTCGGCATAGCCACGCGAAAAGCAATCATCTCGGCCGGACGCAATCAGCTCCCTCCTGGCCACCAATCCCCCCTCCCTCCCCCCATTTGTCCCTCGACACGACACACAGATGCATGCAGGCGGTTCCTGCGAGGGCATACGTAAGTCGTTACTCGCGGGACACCCGTTGCATACCGGTGGAGTTAATGTCAAGCTGGGGGGACGGTCAAGAGGGAGACGAAATTCGTACCACGTTTCCGCACTGCGCATTTAACGTGCGAAATGTAGCCATTTGGATTTGTTCTTTCAATCTAAAGAGTTATTTCTTGATATAATTTTTTTTTTTCGATATAATTACTTTATTCAAGATAACATTAAATGCGATTGCAAAAGAATGATAATTATTAAATATACCTTCTATCATTCTACATTCAATTTTTTTATTTAAAATAAAAAATTAAAATGTTAAATAAATCGTTGATAGTACAAATAAACTACACTGTGTGCGTTTATATAACATCTCAAATAAATTTCTAAAAGTAAGTGTAATTTAATTTATTCTCAGATATAATTACTTTATCCAAGATAACATTAAATGCGATTGCAAAAAAATGATATAATTATTAAATATATCTTCTGTCATTCTACATTGAATTTTCTAATTTAAAATAAAAAATTAAAATGTTAAATAAATTGTTGAAAGTACAAATAAACTACACTGTGTGCACTGTTTATATAATATCTCAAATAAATTTCTAAAGTAAGTGTAATTTAAAATTCAATTATTACACGATTTCTATAATATAGGATTATGATTTAAAAAGTCATAGATCGCTAATTTAGGGTCGCTTAATTCGAACTGTCAATGCGTTATTTCATCGAACAACGTTGTGTGATTTAGAGACGAGGAAAATGCGAGATAATTTCGCCGCGGTAACGAAACAACACACTTCGTCGCCAAACTCTGAATGACGGCAGTTAACCGAAATCAGGCCAAATCGATTATAACGGGCGGATCGTTGCCGCGAAATAGCACGAATCGACAGGGGGTGAGCGGGGGAGGAGGTGGTGGAGGATGGCGATGGGCGAGGACAGAGGAAATTTAATGGGAAACTCGACGTCGCTTCGGGGAGGATGGGTCGCAGCATCGCGAAATGCGTGGCGAGGATAAAAAAACCACGAACGCAGAGAAAAGAGAAAGGAGAGAGAGAGAGAGAGAAGAGACGTGTCTGTAAAGTCGCGAGGCTTTCTTTCGTCTCGATTTGTTAATATGAAGTTTCTGCGGGGGTCGCGCGGAAGATCTACCGTCCCGGATGTCACGTCACGGACTTTCAATTTCCGGCACGCGAGAGTCCTGCCGTTTTTAGAGAGAGAAAGAGAGAGAGAGAGAGAGGGACAGGGGGCGAGAAAAACTGCGAAAAGTCGCCGGGCATTATAGCGATCACAAAGTGATTGTTGGAGGCTGCGAAGATGCGAGATGCATGCGACAGCATCTTCTTTCTCAAGAAGGAGAGAAGCGAGGAAACGAAGAAATATCATTTTGATGTTAACGATGCTACTTTTGATATGTACCTCGCTACTTTTCGTTTAATATTCCGTACGAATTTTACGCCCCTGTCGCGTCGCGATATTTGTACAAAGAGTTTGCACAGTGATTTTACGCAAATACGAAAATGGTGTTTGGGAAACACTGTTTTCATCTTCGATTGTCATCAAAATCGGAAATGACCGTGCCCGGGATCTCGCCTTGGGGCGGAAAGACCCAATTCCGCAACTTGGATTACAAATAGTCACGACACGGAAATTTGGAAGCCACCGTCCGTTAGTCCGCGTCTGCGAGAAGAGTCATTCGGCGACGTTGAAAAAGCACGTGGTCATATGCATTAATTTGTATTAAAAGGAGACAGTTTATGTCGTCGTGTAAGAAGGAATACACAATTTCCTTCATCTATATTTAAGTTGACGGGACAACGCGTTTCTAATCGCAAAGAACAAAGGATTCAAGAATTTTAGGATATTGCTCGATTTTGCTTCTTAATTTATTTATGTTCGCAAAAAATAAATATTTCTAGTATCTATTGATTAATTTGGAAGAAACTTGGTACAAAATATTATTGCGCGGGAATAAAACTCGTGATAAACATTTAAAATTGCTGCTCAGACACACACACACACACACACACACACACACATTGAATATTTTATAAATATTATAAATTTCCTACTAGATTTGGATTTTTCAAAATTAGAGTATTTCCTTTCTAAAAAAAAAATTAATTCAAACAATTAAAAAATTATGTGAAAGTTTCACAGTTTCATGCAATAATAAAAGAATTTGTCTGAAGCGTTCGTGTAGAAATATCGATGTAAAAAAAGCATTTTCATTGAAGACAGAATTGTTATACTCTAGTGTATTTTTTATCGTTACCCAATTTTTTTCAAAATATGAAAAGATCGAAAGAACGTTCAGCGTCTTTTAATCATTTCTCTTTATTCTGAAGCTGCCGACAGATATGGTATTGGCGGATTATATCGTTCTCAACAAGCTTCTTACGTGGATCTATATAAAGCGCAATAAAAGCACATAATCGCGTTCATATACGGAGATCTTTCTTTCGGTGAAAATTCCACGAGATGTAGCTCGCCGCCATTGTAACGATTTTAATACGTGCTCTGAAGCCACGGGGACAGTATCGTGGGATAAAATGGGGTAGCACCGGTGAGTGTACGGGAAAGATATCGTGTAAGTCAGACTTAAAACTCTCGACGGTGCGTTCGTGAAACAACTTGCATTTTCTCAAATGAGAGGGGACTAGCGCGTTGGACTGTTGTTATTTTATTGAAGAAGATGTTACTATTTTCGCTGTCTGTATAATTGAAAAACTGACTACTGCATTGTTGGAAAATTTGTGTTTTCTTGTTAAAAAATATGCCGGTTAAAATTTGTGTTAAATATTTAACACAAATAATATTTAACGAATATAAATATTTAATAAAAATATTTAATATATTGCTGTTGTATTAATTGAACTCAAATATTAAATTATTAAAACAACTAAAAAAAGTGTAAAAATAACACAATGTGCACATATTTTTAATTTTATACAATAGATATGTTCCGTATTATCACAGTATTATGACAGGATTTATATGTTAAAATTTACAGAAAAAAATATTGAATAATATTGAAAAATATTGAAAAATATTTATTCTATAATAAGAGTGAGAGTGATTGCAGACCATCAATCATATTTTTTCAAGTTAATTTTATCATTAAAAATATGTTGATTTTACAGAAAATTTATTTCAAATTACTATGAAGTTTGCATTCTTTTTTTTTTTGTGTTGAAATATTAACATAATATTAGTGTCACCATTTAAATTTATGTGGATCTATCGGGACATGCGATATATCTTAAGGATGTTTTGGCTGTACAATAGTAGCAAAAAATTGTCAAAATTAAAAAAAAAACATATTTCTTACATTTATACTGTTTGAAAAATCAAATAAATAAATCCGGATTATAAAAAGAATTGAAATATCACAAAATAATATGGTTTTTCGTAAAAGAAAATAGTTGTAATCTAATTTCCTAATTTATGACAAAAACTTTTGATCGCGAATATCCTCTGAAATCAACTGCAAGAAACAAAAAAAAACGAGTCATTTGCAGAAAGAGAAAAAGAGAGAGATAATATTTTTTTACAACTTTTAGTAAATAACTTTTAAACGAATAAGTGGATTTAAATCAAGTTTAACCAAATATTTATTAGAGTTTTCTTAATATATGTGAAAATTTTTATTTTGTTGGCAGTTTTTTCCTTGTCAAATTTGTCAATAAGTGCTAAAATATACGATTTTCCATAAGACTCAATACTAACTTTAAATTTAAATAATTTCCAAAAAGAATTGTGCTCAGATTTTGCATTCAGATACTCAGAAGAAATAATAGAACAGTCTACAAAATTTTCATGCTTTTGTTAATGTTTTGACATATGACACATACATCCTTAAATTTAAATCAAATTTTCCAACAGTGTAGCTACTATTATCATGCGCGAGAAATGAACAGGAAAATTATTCCGGATCTTATCAGACGCCCGGCAAGTATGTAACCGCGCTTATTTCACTCCGAACTCGATCGTGAAAACGACAAATCCGTTTCGTCATTCCCGTACCGCGAACACGCATCAAGAAAGTGGATTAAAGAGTGGTGACGAGTTAGATATAAAAGTGGATGCAATTTCTCAGCTCGAGCGCAGCGATACGTCCGTTCCCTTTGTGCCGCCGCGATAAAGTAAAAGACGCGCGGGTTTGCGGGATTAAAGAGGCAAATTGAATTTTCCATCGTAATCCTACCGTGTAGAGCTCGTTAAGGTTCTGACGGTACGCGGTGCTCGTCGCCATCGGCCGTCCTTCCTTTTTGGCAGAGCAGAGGTAGGGCAGAGCAAGATGGAGCGCAATGCACAGGGCAGACCGAATCAATTTAATAGACAGCGCATAATCGTCGCCTGATCATTATTCAGTCCGTTCATTAGGTTATCGTGTCCGAACTGGTACGTGATTCGATCATGCGATATCTCGTACACCATCTACACATATAACGGAATAATAAAGGGGTGGGTGGCAGCGGCGTTAGGCACAGGGGATTGCAGGACGTACAGGCTGACCAGTCAATGTTGCACCATCGATGTATCCGGCTGTGTTCAGCGGCCGATTATTACGCTCGATTGGAGTTAGTCCGCTTAAAAGTGTGCTGGTAATAATTCGTCGAAATTAAACATTTATAACTCCAAGGATGTAGAGACGCAAAATTTGCGGATAAATATTTTAAATTCAAAATAAAGGAGTAAAATAAGTAGATAAGTACTTTAATAAATTGATGCGTCTCTCAAAATCTTTTATGTAATTAAGTAATTATTTTACAAATATAACGATTTATATAATAATCGAATTAATTTTTATTAATTAATTGTATTTAAAATACACAGATAGATTTATTTATGGATTAATCGATTGATTGATGTCAAATCTATCGGCTTAGAAATTTCACGAGCTTTTTCTAGACTTTCAATGAGTCTTTTGCTGCGCGTCAAAGCGGCAGCATTTGCGAAATATCGCGAGATAAGCGCGGTTTCCACAAACATACGCTCGTAGTCATTAACATGAAGAAGGAACGATGTATGTACAGGAAAATTCGACGTTATTTTATGTGTATGTGTGTGTGTGTGTGTGTGTATTTGAGGTGAACTGGTAATGAAAAGAACTCTAAACTCAGTCTGCGCGACTACGACTTTCCTGTGCTCTCAATCCTTGCCAGTCCCGAGAAAGTGGAGCGGCTTTCTATCCCGCTTTTCTCTTTCTCTCCCTCCGTCTTTCTCACGTTCGACTCGCTCTCTTGTTTTAATCACGGCAGCGCCACAAAGTACGCCATTGTCTTCGCCAGTATCGGTCTGAGAAGGTATCTCCGAAGAGAGAAAAAGAGAGAGAGAGAGAGAGAGAGAGCATGGAGTATGGCTAGCATCGTCGTGCCGGGTCCGGCGAAGGTAAATTGCGGAAAAATCCGGCTGGGAAAGCGTCTCGTTCATCGCCGCCTCGGTCGCACCTGTTCTTCCTTGGTCTAATCCCGCCGCCGGATCGAAGATTAAATTATAGCGCCTTTTTTGGCGAAGTTGTTATGAATGCCATTATAAGCAAACCGCGTGCGCGCGGTTTGTGTCTTTTCGTCGCGTCTCGGACAAAAAGCGGATCCGCAAAGCAAGCTCTAAGCGCATTTAATAAATTGGCATTGTTTAATAAAAGGATCTTAGCAAAATCTTTTCGAATCGAGGAAGAATAGAACAAAAGCGGAGAACACAGTTTTAAGAGACGAGTGTACTAAAAGCCTCCGTTGTTTAAATTGAGCCTTTAACTGGGATCGCGAAGGATCTACGTATAAATCCTTCGTTCTTCTTTGTCATCTTTGTTTAATAAAAATCTGGTGAGTCTAAATTCCTCTTCTTCGAATTTGAAAGATTTTCGACATCAACATATTTCTCTACGTCATTTTTTTGACAGATATTATGTCGTAGAAGATATTTTTTAATTACAAATTAATTGAAACATTTTTATTTTTTTTACATCCAAATTTTATGTGTAATGCGGGTTGAGATCTTTACAAAAAAAATCTCTCTTCTTCCTAGTATTAGTAATTTAGTCATAGCCACGTCTTGGGTTAGGGAAACTTTTGTAAGATTATACATGACCGAGCTTTGGAAAGTCTTATCATCAGTATTCTGCTCTTCTTCAACTCGGTGTAATTACTTTGAGATCCTGTTACAGTGATTTACGAAAGACAAGCTTAGAAATCAAACGCGATAAGGACTATAAATAAATATCAAATTTAAAGAGATAAAAATAAAGGGTAAAAGATAGAAACAGAAATTTTTTAATTTAACAAAATTGATTACGATACTGCATATGTATATCATGTCAGAGAGAAAAGATATCACACAAGATATTGGTTTCTTAAAATAAAGTATCTCTGTTTCTTCGAACAGATAAGTGACTCTTTATCAACTTTATCAGAACTGATATGAACTTAATCCGCTTAGTTAGTTTACTCGTCAGAAGTCCATAGTTTGTGTATTCGTTGCTCGTTTATATGCTAAATCGATTTGTGTCGAGAGTTTTTGAATATCTAAAGTTGTTTTCCAGTGACTTTCTTTGGCAAAGTATATATAAATATAAATAATGATAACAGCAGAGAATCTTTTTTGATAGTATTACATATTAGTAGTACATTTTTTCATAATATTATGCATTATTCTATATTTTTATAATTTTTTAAATCTTTGTTTGCTTTGATTTCTATTTTCTTCATCAAAATTTTTATCATATTTATATAATTTTTAATGTACATCAGATTGGAACCAATTTCTTGCATTTTAATTTCCATAATATTTAAAAAAATTTTAAGAAAAGTTTAAAATAATATTATTAAAACTGTAATACAATTTATTAGAAAGAAGTCTGATAAATCTCCGGGTACAAGTTTTTACTTTGAATTTTTAGAAGTTAGAGTCTAAAAAAAAAAAAAAAATAATGTATAAATTATTCGACACTCCTTTCCTCTATTTATTAGTAGCAAGGACAAAAGGAAAAAAAAATTCCGATGTGACTTTACAAAATACCTTGGTTGTTGGCTCGATGGCAGATGAAGCGAATATCGCGTTATTGCTTCTCCATCTTGAGTCGTAAAGAAATGACTTTTATTCAGGCTGCGTACAAACAAACTTAACCGACGTACAGATAGAAAACTGTTCCAGTTCTACTGATCACACCGCAAACAACGTACGCACGCATTGCAGCTCATCTGAGGGAGCTAGAGAGAGAGAGGTAATCGGAATAAAAGGAGTGGGACACACACACACACACACATGGGAGAAACATCAGGAGTGGCTAGCGACCGAATCGTGTTTCGTGGGAACTTGCAAAACGTTTCGTTCCACCGCGGACCGTACCGACCGAATTGGTTTGTAATTTCGTTTTATCGACGACCAAGGGGCAAGGGGGGGGGGAGGGGGGAGAGGGCGAAGGGAGGTGCGAGGCGGAGGATGCGGCGGAGTATTATTGCGTAGAGCCGGGGAGAAAGTGCATCTGCCCCCGGTCCAGATGGGAAACTATCGGATTTGAGTTTTCGACTTAATGGAAATACGTTCGGCAACGCGCGCGCTCTCTCCGCTTTCTCGTTGGGTATTAATAACACGCATTATAATCCCGATAATGCATCGCAAGACGTCAGATCGCGTCCACTTTGATATTAAATATTGGAAGGATATTTAAATTACGTTATGAAAATCGGGCACGAACTTATGCAATCATCCAATATATATAAATGAAAGCAGCCTCTCATTAGCTTCAGTTTCAATATTCGCGAGGATATTTTTGCTCGCTGATTAAATTCCTCGATATCGATAACGCTCCCAGAATTTTCTTCTTATCAAATTTTTCGTTACCGCGAACACACCGCGAGAGATTAGGAAAGATATCAGATGGTGAAGTATAAATAATATCACCCTTCGATTAACCTGCTCCGATTATTTTACATATTTATCTCTCAGGAATTTTACCAGATTGTGATCGATGCGAGGCTCGTGTTCGAGTCTATTCAAATTCAATGTAAGGGCAGAGACATTTATCGTGCTTAAAGTCGAATTGGATAACGAAAGCGAGTATCTGTTCTCTGTAATCTAAGAGATTCAAATTCATTCGCGGGGGGAGGGGAGGGTGCTCTTTTTCGAACATTATCCAGGAGAATGCGAGGGATATCGAGTCGCGCACACAAAGTATATAGACAGACAGCCCTTAAGGACAGTCGGGGGCGAGGGGAGAGATAGAGGAAGGGGAGAAGGGGACAAAAGGGGCGCGAAAGGAGCACCGGCGGATCCGGGGCGAGGGAGGGAGAGGACAAGTAATTTCCTTGGCGGAGGCGTGAGGAGCATGCCGAAGGGGTCGCGGGGTATCCCGTGCGCGAGGAGGTGGTCCAAACTAAACTAAATAATATTGATGGCCAACGGAAATTGAAAGCCGTTAAGGTCTTCAGCGTTGCGGTGCGAAACGGCTCCGCTGCATAAATAAGACGGCGCCGCATTAGGATTAGACCCAGTGTCTCTCAACTCGAGTCTCGCCGTTCGCGGGAGGAAACGTTACCGTAATGTCACGCGCGCGTTTCTGCAGAATTTATCGTTTCCACGTCCGTGTGCAGACTTGGACTCCGCAGTCTGCCTCGTCATACACGGCTGTCTGCCGATAATATCGGAACGTTTGTTTCGTTATTTTCTCCAACTGATATTACCTCAATTTCCTTCGTTAGAAATATATCGATTGACGCGATGATTAATCGTAGCGTTTGATTGGAAATATAGTATCACGTATCACGTGTACATGTACGTATGTAAATGTAACGAGAAGTTACATAGGAAGAATATAAAAAATGTTATTCTGTAAAATGATCCTAGAACTTCTCGAGCGACATGCTAACATAAAAATAATAATTCTGGATTAATTGATTAATATTTTAATGTTTCGAGAGAAAAATTAATTTGTTTGATACGCATCGAAATAAAGTACTCTCTTCATTTAATTACATTGAAAAAGATCTGTGTACTACGAGAGATACATATATGCGGAAAATTTGAACATTTTGTGTTACGTTAAAATAATGTTTGTTTTTTAATATAATTATTATATTACGTGGAAGAAAAATATAATTAAAACAGAATTTTCGGAATAAAATAAAAATGCTTTTACATGAATAAAGCTTAAACACAATTTTTACATATAAAGTTTAATTTTGCATCCACATTTTTTTTTCATTAAAAAACCTTTGATATTTTCCACAACATTTCACACACTCAACATTTTGTCTATTTACTTTGTTATAAGGATTTTACACACACATAATAGTTATCGATATTTTTTAAATCACAGCTTTTATAATATTGCTAAATAAATTTATTAAATTATAAAGATCTCCACATCTCCCATATGTCAAAATATCTTTAAATTATCTTACATGGTTATCTTTAAGTGAAAATGCTTTTTATGTGCAAGAAATGAATGAGATTAGTGAATAATAATTACACTACGACAGATTGCACGTACAACTTTTTATGCAAACTACACGTATACAGCAACCAGAAACCGCGTTTCCATTCTAGTTCGAGTGGACGGTCGATCGCCGGAGATGGAGAACGGCCACGAGAGGACTTTTCAAGTGGGGCGAGCGCGTATATAGAGACACACCGAAAGTTGTTCGGAACAAGTCCCGAATCTCCTCTCGTTGGCTCATGCAAATTCGACGTAGATGTATAGCACAAATGCTGAAAAATGGTCGGCTTAAAATATGCGAGAGTGTACCGTCGGCGATAGGTGAAATTCGACCGCGCAACACACGTAATAAGCCCCTCCCCCCGCGATGTTTCAACGGTTCCCCGTTCTCCCCCCCC
>NW_021849121.1:205141-217431 GCF_003651465.1 Formica exsecta | reverse complement strand
ACTCTTCCTTCCATTTCATTCTTTTTGAGTCGAGCGACACTCTTTTCCTTCGCGCACGCTCTTTCCACCTAGCAATATATTTTTCCTTCCTACTTACGTATATTTTTAATACTGTCCCTGGGCGCGTGATTTACGCGAACCGAGGAAACTGATGGCGATGCGTTTAACCTTGGCTTACCGCTCAGAGCAGCGACATATCTCGTCGGCGAATTTTTTAGCGTACATAGAAAATTTTCTGCTAGTTTCGTACATCTTTGCATGAGCGCCTATTTAAGTCGTTATTTATAGTTAAATGTATTATAATAAGTTTTATTATTGTGTATACGTTTTAAGCAGGTTTCTTTAAATTAGACATTAGTATAAATGAGAGAAAAAAAGATATATTTCCTAATTATATGCGTGATTTTTTTGGGAATATCAATATTTATTATTCTAATAATAATGCTAATAATAATTATTATAATAAAATAATAATAATAATTCTAATAATAATTATCTTAATTAGATGTTCAAGTCCATGCTTTATATTACACACACTTGAAGTAATCAATCCACTAATTATTTCTCTTTTTAAAGAGGGCGTTTTTACGTGTGATACTGATCATTGCCAAAGTCTCGTTCGGCCTTTCTCTAGTTTTCTCCCTTTTTCCTCTCTTTCCCACTCTCTCCCGTAACAACATGACTTTACGGCGATGATACACTATATGATAGCCCCAGCTGCCAAAGGAATCGCACAATCAGTCATTCGAGACATTATTTCGCTGCTTGCGTGCGACTGAAAAAGGAGAAATCTCGCCTTGGCTTCATTATACCGACAATAGCCAGATCTGCGGTCCAAAGTACAATCCTTCTCCCCTTCCATTCTTCGTACCCTTCTTCCCCGGAAGAACCCCCTTTCGCCTCTCGTATCGCGCACAGTTTCCTTCCTTTCCACCAACCTCCCACCTTACTAAACTCGCCCGTTTTCTTGAAACCGAAAACCATATACGTCTCGATGCTGCTTGCATCCCATTCTCCTTTTTCCCTCCCCTTCCGACCTCCCTGCCCCCCCCCCTCCCCCCATTCCGACGAACGGCCGATGCACGTATAATAGCGGCGAAGCCGTGCCATAAAGCGGTACCCCATCATAAAGGCCTCTTCAATCCGTGAACGAGGAGGAAAAGGAGAATCGGAATGAGAATGCCGCCCGCCTCCCTATCTAACATCCTCCCCCTCCGCCTCCCCCTTGCCCAGTACCCCCAGTAGCGCACCCTCATTCCGACTTCGCGGATTCTTTTTTTTTTTCAATCCTAGATTTCTTCCACCTCTTTGGAGATGGCGATGCTCGTTCCAAGGAGGCCGCAAAGGTTGTGCGCGAAATGGAACGGTCGAGGGGTTCGAGGGGGGGGGGGGCAGACGGGACGGATAAAATAGGCGAGTGAATAAAAAAGGAAGACGGCGCGCGCGGGAAACACAAGGGAATTCTTGATCTTTTAGCAGGCTGGGTTCGATTATTCACGAGGCTTTTTATTCTTTTTCTCTCTCTTTCTCTCTCTCTCTCTCTCTCTCTCTCTTAATTGTGCCGCACTATTCGGCGACTTCTCGCCGATTCAGAGTAACGTTATTTATACGCGCCGCGAATTTCCTCCCTCCTTCCTACCTCGCCGTCAAATTTTAATGAAAAGAATCTCAGCTTAAAATAAAATTTGTTGATTGAAATAAAAGCCATCAGAATAGATACATTGTTGCCACAGAGTTACAAATTGATAAATTGCATTTCTATAAAATTCTAGAATCGGCGAAACTATTTACTTATACGCGCTGCAAATTCCCCCTCCCTCCCTCCCCCTCTTCCCTCTCTTACTTTGTCCTCAAATTTTAATGAAAAGAATCTCAGCTTAAAATAAAATTTGTTAATCGAAATGAGAGCCATCAGAATAGATATATTGTTGCCATCGAGTTACAAATCGATAAATTGCATTTTTATAAAATTCTGGAATCGACAAAATTACTTGAAAACGTTTTCAGCAGCTTCTTAATTGATGAAAAAAATTTCTGTTGCGAAAAGTTATTTAGAGATGCTTACACTTTCATATTTCATATGCTCATATGTCATTCCCATTCATTTACACATTTTTCCATTCGCTAATTCGTACGATAGTATATATCGCAAATTTTAAATATAGGTATATGACTATGATTTAAAAAGGAAAAGAATAGACGAGATATAAAAGCAAGGTTTTAATATCGATCCTTACAAAGATGAAAAAAGTTTGAATAAAAGCACAGTTAAGTGCCTTCTTCTGGCATTACATGTGTTTAGAAGAGGAAAAATAAATTTGCACGACAGAAGAGAGGGAAGAGCGAGAGAGACGCATACACATAGTAAGAGAGGCATGGCAGAACATAAATTCACATTGACGACATCGGCATCTCGCGAAATGGCGTCGGCATGGATAACCCGCTTGCGTGAACGCCCGCAACCTTGTTCTTGTCGTTTTCAGTCGTCGCTGTAAAATATCTGGGAAGAATACGTGTAAGGGAAACGAATGGGGCAGCCACGGATGGAGGACGAAAAAGCGCGCGCCGTAGATAGGGATCCTCTTACGAACGGCTTATGTTTCAATTTGTTCGGTCGCGAATAAAATCGCGTTTTACGAGGCGTCAAAATGCCACGATCTACCAGAATCCCCATCGG
Source organism: Formica exsecta (assembly GCF_003651465.1). Classification (NCBI taxonomy): domain Eukaryota; kingdom Metazoa; phylum Arthropoda; class Insecta; order Hymenoptera; family Formicidae; genus Formica; species Formica exsecta. The sequence continues at coordinate 214,754 of NW_021849121.1, read as the reverse complement.
TGGGCCGTCATCCCCTTGCTAATCGACTTGTCCTTGACGTATTCGCGAGTTTCAACCCTTGTCTCTCAACCCCAGTCTCTTAATAGGAGTGGCATCTTACTGTTTGTATAATGTATATATAATTTTAATTTTTTATTTATCTTTAAATATCTTGACAAGTCTGCGCGCGTGTTTCTTTTGAATTAAATTTTTAATCAAATAAAGTCTGATTAAAATTAATTGAAAGACAATGTTGTATTATTTGCCTGTATTATTTAATATTCGCCAAAATTCTTCAAATCTTAATATTAAATAATTTTTTTCACACGGAGTGAGACATTCGGGCATTGAGTTCAGAACTTGAGTTCAGAACTTGAGTTCAGAAAGTGCGAAATAAATTATACAACGATTGTATCGGCAATGCAAATCAAGAGAGCTCTGGGGCGAAATCTTCGCCGAAAAACGTCGAAGTTATCTTCAACCCGGAGACATCCGGCGATCGACACAAAATACTTCCGTTCCCTGATACCGCAGGTCCGTTCGTCTCCTCGAATCTACCCTCTCGTATTCCGCTCTGACATTTTTCCCACTCTTTTCCTGCGGCAAAGATGTAGACACCACAAATCCTGAGAGAGACAGTCAGTCAGCCCATTCGAGGAATCGTCGTATTCCTTTCCCATTCGTATACCACTACTTTTCCTCCACTTCTCCTTTTTTTACGAGGGATAAAGAATCGATGGGGGAAAGCTCGAATTCAATGAGGTTGGACGCGAAGGAGGGATGGATGTTGAAGCCGAGGCGCGACGCGGACGGAAAGATGAGCTTGTACGAATTGCAGGGACAAAGGCAGGGAGGATGAAGGGGAGAGGGGGAGGGGAAGGAAGTGTATATAGCCGGTCGATCCTACATTTTGCAATTCCAATCCCCGCGCTGCAACGCTGCATTGTCTCGATTGCGGCGAACGGTAGAAGCCGTTTTCGTCGCGATCTACCCGCCTCGTCGCTTTGACGTCGCCATCGGATCGCGATTAATCGCGCGCCGTTTGCGTTTTGCAGTTAATCGCCCGGCGAATGCGTATGCGTGCGCGTACGTGTGCGCCGACAAGCGATTCTGTAACTCGCAAACTTGTAATTGACGAGCTGTAATCGAAAAGCTGAAACAAAAGGGTGTAACTGCCAGAAACTATAACATCGGGAAAATGAAGAGGAAAAGTTATCCAACAATTGATTCGATGCGCGACAAACGTTAAAAGCGTAATACTAGCGAGTGTTGTAAAATCGAATCAAGACATGCGACTAACATCGGTGTTTCAATTTTTCTTTAAATGTCTTATTTTTTGGCATTTTAATCGATTCTTTTCGACGAAAATAAACAATTATTTTTTTAGACGATTTTTTATGTTAAATGTAAAATCTACGCATATTTCAATCATCATTACATTTATTTTCCATGCACATTGATTCAGTTCTCTAAAAAAAAAAAATTACGTTATGAAAACGTTATTAATCTTGCTGATGCATCTCGGGATATAATCCTGTGTACAAGAGAGTCGTATCGGTAATTAGAGCCGACTCATTTGTCAAAGTAGCGGACCGGACCGTTCTCAATTTAATTCCAATGGTGCTTTCGCGCGCACACAATTCTAAGAAAATTACTTCTATCCCTAGGAAGATTCTCAAACGAAGGGTAAACCACTAAAGTGGTAACCAACTTAAGCTTCTCGACGCTTTATCAGCCAGATATTGTAAGATTTTATGTGATTCGGATTTAATATCAAGACTTATTTGTAGAGCAAGTATATATGATTTAGATAGATTATTCAAAAATTTGATAAGCAATAAACATAGAATTGTATAAACATATATTGTGATATTTACACAGAGAGAAAAGTTTCCCTCGATTTAATAAATTTTGTTAAAACCAAAGAAATATAATGCTTGGAATGGTCCAACCATACTAATATTTGAAGTAACAAATACAATTGTTTGATTTTCAAATAACATATTTATTTACTTTAAATAAAATATTTTTTAAATGAATTTAACTTTTTTTTCAACTTGAACAATTATATTATTCTTTCAAACAATTTTATTGTTTTTTTTTTAAATAATATTCTTGTTTTATTTAAAAAATCTATTATGTTGTTTTGAACAATTTAAATAAAGCTTAGAACAAGTTAGATGAAGTTAAACTGCATGTTACTGCATCTTTCTAATCAAATATCTCCGCGGCATCTTAGGGCCATGTCATATAAAAAAAATAGAAACAATAAAAGAATTAATGAAATTTAGAAATAAATAAAACAAAAAAATATATCATTAAAAAGTTAAATAACAATTAAGTAAAAAATACATAAAATTACAATATTAATAAAATAAAATAAATATAAAGAATATTTAATAAAAATAAGCTTAGAAAAGTTTGAAATAATATCTACTATAAGTCAAACAAATAGATATATTAAATCTAAAGAAACCTTTTTCTCTGTATATAAAATTCTGAAATTATGGATTCGGGAAAAATGCGTTCTTTTACTTTTAGGATTTTCTAAAAAAAAAAAACGTAATTTTCTAATAATAATATATCTCCCCCCTCTCCCCATTTCCACAGCTGTGAGCCGAGATATACTCTCGCGCTTACTTCATGAAATACTTCTTTAACTCCCGCACAAGCGCTTGCCTCGGCGCCAAACACTTGTCGCTTCATGGTTCAGGAGCTATCCCGGAAGAAGGGAAAGAAACGGAGGAAGAAAGAGACGCGGCGGGGATGGAACGACGACCGAAGACGACGAGAGAAGAGCGACATTGAAGAGCGAGAGGGGAAAGGGTAAACGACGGGGTGAGAGGGGGGCGGGGAGGAAGGACGAGGAGGGACGGTGGTAGAGAGGAGAGCGAGAGGTATAGAACGAGGAGATAGATCCCGAGAGGAAGGAGAGAGATGGGGAGCGACGTCGACGGAGGGCGCACGGAGGAGAGGGATGGAAGGCGTCGGTGCATGCGCAAGAATTTCACACGTGAGCCCGCGAATTCGCGAGAGAGGTTTGCCTCGAGCGCGAGACTTCCTGCCGCTTCAGTGTCGTGCGCGATTCCGTACGCGGCGCTTGTGCGAGGCGACGACTGTGCCAGGACTCGTCCCAGGACAGATAGATCGAGGACGAATCGACGTTGGCATCTTCTTGAATCGGGAATCGCGAGGATCTTCGCCCGTGGCCCTCCGGCCATGATCGAGAGTCCTCCTGTCGGTCCCGAAACACGTCGTCATCACTCGGTAATCGCCCGATGACGTCGAAATGACGAGGATGTAAAATATTGAAACTTGTTCGGCGGCGAGGAGAGAAGTTGGTCTACGGATAGGCTGAGGCACAGATTCACGGTAGACTCGAAAGCTCGTCACTCACTCCATCGCGAAACGGGAGCTCGTGCCGCGATAGAGCCGCGCGATAGTAAATCGCAAGGTGGCGGGTTTTCGCGCGCGGCTGTCAAGCGGAAACGCCGCTCTGACTGACAACAGCTGACAACAGCTTTCCTCGGCACGTCACGCAGGCAGACGGGCAGAATCTTCGCTAGACGACTCCGTGCGAGACATCCAGTTGTTATTCTCATTATCGTCATCGCGTTTCGAGGACGACAAGTAGAAGAAGTCGGCCACTTCGACGCCGGCCTAACTCACGTAACTCTCGGTCGCCGTAAATAACCACCACGTAACTCCTTGGCGTGTAGCACCCGGTGAGAGTACCCGGTGTGCTGCCACGGTGGAATCCCGCTCGTAATGACTCGTAATTGCGCGGAGGAGGAGTCGACGTCGTGCTGGAACGATTTAAGGGACACCTAGCAGCGCCACCCGCGCCCTTCGCTATAATGATTAGGTGCACGCGACTACGGGGATTACCTGGTTGAGGTGGAGAGGATCGTGCTGAAATCTGAATACGCCAAGTGGTCGATCGCGACCTCGACGAACTCGTCTCTCCGGGTCTCCTCTAACAAAACGATCCGACGAACGATCGTTAACACGCACGGACGCGGATCGGCGACATTCACGGCGTATATTGGATCGTGGAAGGATTCGATTGGAAGGTAAGGGTCAATTTCACGAGAGCGATTATTATCATCGAGAGCGATTATCCTCCATTCTTCGCTTTCGTTCCACTACCCTCCTTCCTTCCCTACGCCTCGTTTGTTCCACGACGCGCAATCGATAGGATATTGGGCGATATTAGGATAAGTGTAACGTGGAAATATTTTTAAGCGTCAAGCTACATAAAATATAACGCTTTTATAACTATTTATCAACTATTTAAATTTAACTGTCCGACTGAACATGTGGGTTATTGGCGTCCGAACCAAAATAACATTTACCTTTATCAGCAAAATATTAGATATATTCAAATTTATATATAATTTTACCTTTAACTCTGATTTATCGACGATTTATAGATTGCTATTAAAAAGTTGTCCACTTTGACTCTCTTGAATAATTCAACTTTTTTGCGGATATCGATCAGTACTATTTTTTTTTTTTCTTGAACATTAAAAAATCTTAAAAAGATTTTTTTCTCCGCTATATAAAAAAAAGTAACATATTTTTAAAGAAACCCCTCTCTATTCAGAATTCATTAAAAATAAAATAGTCAATAAATAATTTTTATCAAAATGACTATGAAATCATCAACTACAATGTAGACAGATGTTTCATGAATTTTTTCAGATTGTTTTTAAATTCTTTAAGGTGAGGAAGATAGCGTTGGACGCAAAAGATTCACGTATTCATAAGAAAGGTGTCGAAAAAACATATTCAGTCGGAGGGTTAATAAATAAAATGGAAAATTATACACACACACACACACACACACACACACGCGTACACACAAAATTATAAAAAATGTAATTTGTATTATTAGAAAATATCGAATTGTTGAATTCTCCAAATTCTCTCAATATCACAATTATATCTTGTTTTACTCCAATTCTGGTGAGTTCAAATTTTCGTAAACAACGATAAATAATGTCTATATTGGCGCCGATGAAAACTCAATGAGTAATGCGATATGCATTTTCATTATATATGTTCCAAATGGTTATTGGAAAAAAAAAGTAAAAAAGATTTTGTATTATATATATATAAACGAAGAGGAAAGTAATTAATTAAGTGACGAATGAATGTGAGATAGCTGTGTAAATGGAGTAAATTAGTTTCTGATTGTTGACAGCATCCAATAAAGTCAATCGATAACCGCTCGCGACACACTTAATGACCTTCCCTCGTATTTTCGAGAATTTAAGTCAGCGAAATTATATAGCGATTTCGATCTCGCCGAGTCGCCGGTTCCCGCCGTTCCCTTTCATCTGCCGCGTGTATTCGTGCGGGACGTGCGGTCGCGCGTCATTTCTCTTAATGTCCGTCGACGATCCGTAAATCCCGTTGAAAAACGCATTCACTCTCGGTGCCTCGCGTTTCTTCCTCGCCGCCGGTACTCGGTGCTCGCTCTCCATTTCCCGCGGGCATTAACGACGTACGAGCGGCCCGCGGGCTTTTTATCCCGACGGTCTAACGAGCTCGATTACGCTCATTACGGATTTCATTCGCGACGGTAGCGGCCGGTTGTTAGGGATCATCGTGTTGCACCGTCGATCCCTCCCTTGTGAGAATCGCCGCCACGTCGCGCAAGCGTGATAAAAATAAAAGAGAGATATGTAAAAAGAAGAAGAAGAGAACGTTGCGGGTGGCTTCCGGAGAGAGAGAGAGGGTAATGAAATTTTTAAGAAATCGGTGATTCTCGGTGGAAAACGTTGGAAATGTTAACTCGGAACTCACGCTTCGTTCAAATTAAGTAATGGAATGTAATTTGCACTCTTGCTCTTCATTGACATTCTTTTTACTCGGTACTCTTTATCGTTTATTTTAATTAGACGTGAAATGAAAACGATTTTATGTAATATTGACCATTGTATGAATATCACGTTTCGTGTACGTGTGATATTAAAATTATTAAAATATTCAAATGTCTTATATATATATTATGTATATAAACTTTGAACTGTACAAACCGTAGATATATGTTACTTTACTTTTCAATTATAATATTGAATATTATTTATTATCAAAATTAAAATAAGATAAAATTAAAATAAATTAATTAAAATAAGAATACGAAGAGTTTAATAACGAGCAGATGTTTTAGCTTCATTAATCATGATGCGTATAGCGTGATAAAATCTCGTTGATATTAAAATCTAAGTCGTAGCTCATGGCCAATGAATATAAAGGTACACGGGTGTGGAAGCTCGGATTAATAAGAATCCTTCGTGAGGAGTACATTCGACGCGAAAGCCACGTTTCCAGCATCCTTCGGCCGCATTCATCCTTCAGCTAACGGGCTTCATTACTCTCATTGAATTTCGTTGAAAGTCGTTATATATCTTGCGCGAATAGTCGAAATCCGTTCGACGTAATAAAATAAAATCGTATTCCTTGTGCGTTGCATTTTAATAAAAATCGTTGCTTTTTAGGGCAAATAAACTCTGTACTTTCAAACTATTTTGATCAAATATATTTTTGAAAGAATATTATTTTTAAAAAGTAAATAAACTATTTATACTTAAAGTATAAAAATATATGCGATTTAAAATAGTTTACACGTATATGCACACAAAATTATTTTAAATATATAATTTATTGACAGAAATAAAAAGAGAGAGAGAGTAAGTTACTCTCGTGCCATTACAAAGTTCACTATGATTCAACAAATGTTCGCTTCGAGGCTCGACGACCCTTGTAACGTGTCTGGCTTTTAGGGCGTAATGGACACGTCACCAACGTTAAGCATCGGCGGTTCGAGGGCCAGGGCGGCCCTTTTGACCACCAGCGGCACCGGAACCGGTAGCACCGATAGACGGGTCGTCTTTTTAGCAAGTCAACCATCGGTCGGCAGCAGTCACGAGACCAAGACCTGGCCTCACCATTGGTCACCGCACACGGTATGTAGTTCGTCGTTAAGAGCCTATAACCTCGGTCAAGTAATGTAAGATTTATCAACAATGAGTTCAAAATTGAAATTGCTTCGACTTCGAAAGATTAGTTGGAGAGTACGACACATTTTGTCAGTTTGATCCATCAATGTTTCATAATTTCGAAAAAAAGAATTAATATTGTATTTTATTCTAAATATTTTCTTATAGTATTGAAATATTTTTGAAAGCCATATTACATACTTGACTTGTTCGTAATATCTTTTTAATTATACCTTTCGTTTTATATTGCCGTGCATCAAACATTTCAATTTTCACGGAATGTTTAATCCAATGGACCGAGGATTTTTTTTAAACTTTTTAATTGTATCGTCTCATTTTATACTCGTCAATTGTAATACCTTGAGATTCGCAACTATTTTTGCCATCGATTTTCATCGTCGATTTTTGCTCGTCTTTTTCACGAGGTGCAATCGTTGTTGTGGATTGGCGAAACGAATAACAAGTAATGCGCTAATGAAGCAATCAGAGGACACGTGGAGATTTAATTATAGTGGAAGTCTACGTTGCGAGCCGGAGCGAAATTACTCCGTTGAGAATAACGAGAGAGATCGATTCGCGCGAGCTATTCGGACTTTTACGACACGCGGGATTATGCCGCGACGCATATAGGTCGGGTACGGACGCAATCGAAATTAAAATGGCCTGGCCCATCGACACGCCAACGATCGGGACCGACATAAGCATCGCACAATGCTGTGACGCACGGAAATATCTATACACCGCGTCGGCATTCGCGCGACGATAGCTGACAATTCTCGAAATAATTAATGCACGGAGATTGACGAAGCGCCGAAATAAATAATACGAAATTGAACCGTCGATAATCAACCTGTCATTTGAGCGATTCCAAGTTTGTGAAATAGCGATCTGCATAATAAAAGATTTTCCTTGTAGGAAAATGTGATAATTTTGGGAGCAATAAATCACTTTTTTACCAAATAGAAAGTAGAAACAAGCATATTTTGAATCATAAATTGCCTGAAAATTTATCTAAAATTTTATTACAGTTCTTTCCTTTACGGATCGATATAAACTTGTTTTATTAATATAGGATGAAAAGTAGAAGATTAGATTAGACTTATTTCTGCTTTAATATACAGATTAATTAGACTCCCATAAAATAAAACTCAATATTTAAAAAAGATTGAAATTTGAACTTCTTTTCTTCTCTTTAATTTATGTTAACTGGAATTACTTTATATATTTTTCACATATTTGCAGAATAATTAATTTGTTAATAATCAACCTGTCATTTGAGCGATTCCAAGTTTGTGAAATAGCGATCTGCATAATAAAAGATTTTCCTTGTAGGAAAATGTGATAATTTTGGGAGCAATAAATCACTTTTTTACCAAATAGAAAGTAGAAACAAGCATATTTTGAATGATAAATTGCCTGAAAATTTATCTAAAATTTTATTACAATTCTTTCCTTTACGGATCGATATAAACTTGTTTTATTAATATATGGGATGAAAAGTAAAGGATCAGATTAGACTTATTTCTGCTTTAATATACGGATTAATTAGACTCCCATAAAATAAAATTCAATATTTAAAAGAGATTGAAATTTGAACTTCTTTTCTTCTCTCTAATTTATGTTAACTGGAATTACTGTATATTTTTTCACATATTTGCAGAATAATTAATTTTTTAATAATTAACCTGTCATTTAAGTGGTTCGAAATTTGTGAAATAGCGATCTGCATAATAGAAGATTTTTCTTGTAGGAAAATGTGATAATTTTGGGATAGATACATCACTTTTTAAACAAATAATCATAGAAAGTAGAAACAAGCATATTTTGAATCGTAAATTGCCTAAATATCTATTTAAAATATTAATACAATTATTTCTTTTACGGATCGATATAAACTTGTTTTATTAATATAGGATGAAAAGTAAAAGATCAGATTAAACTTATTTCTGCTTTATTACACGGTTTAATTAGATTCCTTTAAGATAAAATTCAATATTTAAAAAAATTGGAATCTAAACTTCTTTTTTTTTCTCTCTAATTTGTGTTAACTGGAATTACTTTATATATTTTTCACATATTTGCAGAATAATTAATTTGTTAATAATCAACCTGTCATTTGAGCGATTCCAAGTTTGTGAAATAGCGATCTGCATAATAAAAGATTTTCCTTGTAGGAAAATGTGATAATTTTGGGAGCAATAAATCACTTTTTTACCAAATAGAAAGTAGAAACAAGCATATTCTGAATCGTAAATTGCCTGAATATCTATCTAAAATATTAATACAATTCTTCCTTTTATGGATCGATATAAACTTATTTTATTAATATAGGGTGAAAAGTAAAAGATCACAGATTAGATTTATATCTACTTTAATACATGGTTTAATTAGCTTCCTTTAAAATAAAATTTAATATTAAAAAAGAATTGAAATCTAAACTTCTTTTTTAATTACCTGAATACCTATCTAAAATATTAAAACAATTCTTTCCTTTACGAATCGATATGAACTTGTTTTATTAATATAGGATGAAAAATTAAAGATCAGATTAGATTTACTTCTACTTTAATACATGGTTTAATTAGATTCTTTTAAGATAAAATTTAATATTAAAAAAAATATTGGAA
>NW_021849121.1:148584-204437 GCF_003651465.1 Formica exsecta | reverse complement strand
AGATTAGACTTATTTCTGCTTTAATATACGGATTAATTAGACTCCCATAAAATAAAATTCAATATTTAAAAGAGATTGAAATTTGAACTTCTTTTCTTCTCTCTAATTTATGTTAACTGGAATTACTGTATATTTTTTCACATATTTGCAGAATAATTAATTTTTTAATAATTAACCTGTCATTTAAGTGGTTCGAAATTTGTGAAATAGCGATCTGCATAATAGAAGATTTTTCTTGTAGAAAAATGTGATAATTTTGGGAGAGATAAATCACTTTTTAAACAAATAATCATAGAAAGTAGAAACAAGCATATTTTGAATCGTAAATTGCCTAAATATCTATTTAAAATATTAATACAATTATTTCTTTTACGGATCGATATAAACTTGTTTTATTAATATAGGATGAAAAGTAAAAGATCAGATTAAACTTATTTCTGCTTTATTACACGGTTTAATTAGATTCCTTTAAGATAAAATTCAATATTTAAAAAAATTGGAATCTAAACTTCTTTTTTTTCTCTCTAATTTGTGTTAACTGGAATTACTTTATATATTTTTCAAATATTTTCAGAATAATTAATTTGTGTTGATAATTAACCTGTCATTTGAGCGGTTCCAATTTTGTGAAATAGCGATCTGCATAATAGAAGATTTTTTTTGTAGAAAAATGTGATAATTTTTGGAGAAATAAATCACTTTTTTAACAAATAGAAAGTAGAAACAAGCATATTCTGAATCGTAAATTGCCTGAATATCTATCTAAAATATTAATACAATTCTTCCTTTTATGGATCGATATAAACTTATTTTATTAATATAGGGTGAAAAGTAAAAGATCACAGATTAGATTTATATCTACTTTAATACATGGTTTAATTAGCTTCCTTTAAAATAAAATTTAATATTAAAAAAGAATTGAAATCTAAACTTCTTTTTTAATTACCTGAATACCTATCTAAAATATTAAAACAATTCTTTCCTTTACGAATCGATATGAACTTGTTTTATTAATATAGGATGAAAAATTAAAGATCAGATTAGATTTACTTCTACTTTAATACATGGTTTAATTAGATTCTTTTAAGATAAAATTTAATATTAAAAAAAAGATTGGAATCTAAACTTTTTTTTCTCTTTAATTTGATTTAACTGAAATTATTTTATATATTTTTCAAATATTTGCAGAATAATTAATTTGTGCTGATAATTAACCTGTCATTTGAGGGGTTCCAAGTTTGTGAAATAGCAATCTGCATAATAGATTTTTCTTGTAGGAAAACGTGTGTGTGATAATTTTGGGAGAGATAAACCACTTCTTTATCAAATAGAAAGTAGAAACAAGCATATTTTGAATTGTGTAAATTGCCTGAATATCTATCTAAAATATTAATACAATTATTTCCTTTACGGATCGATATAAACTTCTTTTATTAACATATAATAAGATGAAAAATAAAAGATCAGATTAGACTTATTTCTGCTTTAATATACGATTTAATTAGATTTAATTCCTATAAAATAAAACTTAATATTAAAAAAAAAATTGGGATTTAAACTTCTTTTTTTCTCTCTAATTTATGTTAATTGCTTTATATTTTTTTTTCAAATATTTGCAGAATACTTAATTTGTTGGTTTTCAAATATTTGATCTTATGAATAATATTAATTACATGAATATACATAACGTCAAATTTTTAAATATTAGACTTAAAGTTAATTATGCCAAATACTCAAGGTATTCCAGAATTCTCGAGGGAAATAAAAGCTATAGCTGTCATAAACAGTATCAGCTTCACTAGTGTCGTTCCGCTCTGCTCGATGTTCAGATTCCGAGAGAATAGGTTTTTTTTCATTCGGGCAAATATTAAAAAGCGACGACGGGCGAGAACGAACCGGGCCGGATTGGCGCGAAAATGAATCGACCAGATTCAATTCCTATGCATTTAGCGCATTGACTGTTATCGGTCGTGTCGACCGGCCTGACGACGATACGGGCTCGCTTTGGCATTGTGATTCCCCTTTCGCTGGACCACGCGGGTGTCTCCCTTCTCTCTCGCTCTCTCTCTCTCTCTCTCTCTCTCTCTCTCTCTCTCTCTCTCTTTACCCTCTGCGCGAACAATGTGGAGCGAGTAACCTCTCGGAATTCTGAATTCCGCTCGTCACCCGCACGTATTCGCGTGGCGCGTGCACGCGAGAGCCATATGCGGGATATATGGCGGGGTGGGAGGGAGGGGGCAGGATGGAGGTGCATTTGCATAGTTATTCAGCCGCGCCGGATGAAAGTCGTTACGGCCTTCGAGAATTTCACCGCCGAAATTATCGACCACCACCAACACCAGCGGCAGGCGCGGTTGCGCCTTTCATTCGCGCCGCCCGTGTTTCTGTCGCGACGTATGTAAAAGGCGGCAAGTGCCCCGATCTCATAAATCGACGGCTGATTCTAACCCTTTCAGACCGCCCGAGTCTATTTTTTTTTCATTCGGGCAAATATTAAAAAGCGACGACGGGCGAGAACGAACCGGGCCGGATTGGCGCGAAAATGAATCGACCAGATTCAATTCCTATGCATTTAGCGCATTGACTGTTATCGGTCGTGTCGACCGGCCTGACGACGATACGGGCTCGCTTTGGCATTGTGATTCCCCTTTCGCTGGACCACGCGGGTGTCTCCCTTCTCTCTCGCTCTCTCTCTCTCTCTCTCTCTCTCTCTCTCTCTCTCTCTCTCTTTACCCTCTGCGCGAACAATGTGGAGCGAGTAACCTCTCGGAATTCTGAATTCCGCTCGTCACCCGCACGTATTCGCGTGGCGCGTGCACGCGAGAGCCATATGCGGGATATATGGCGGATTGTATGGCGGGGGCGGGAGAGGGAGAGAGAGAGTGTATGACGGGCGAAGAGACGACACGCGGATGGACGGGGGCCCCGGAGGGCGTCGGGCGATATTTCGGAGGAGTTCGGTACACGCGGATAGCACGGTTATTAATTTAACGGCGATGGATACGGGCTTGTGAGGGACTATCCCATTTCGGCTCGCCCTCCGTACGCTGTTACATACGTGTATCGGCTGGCATATACATATACATATGTGCGTGACAGGGCACGAGCGAAGATTCGGCGTAATACACAGATTGCGGATATTATTGAGACAACTTCGGGGTTAATTCGCAGCAAATTCTATTTTCGTCGACGTGACGTTAACGCTACTAGAAGGGGGCGAACGTGTTGGATATGACGTTACATGATTATCTTCGTACTGGCTCGCGGTTTAAATATTTGACGGCGCAGCTTGGGCAGCTCGAAACGATTTTCGATAGGGAAACTCCGTTACGACGACGCCGTGATTAATCGCGGAGATGTGAGCCGTCATTGACTCCGCGCGACTTCTCAACATTTTACATATCCGCTAGTGCAGACGTATCAGAAATTCGGTCAATCATTCTCGTCGAGTGTCGCGAATCTAATTTTGATTTTATTAATATATCCAGACCCTTTTCATTTAATCAATATTAATTAACCAGCTGTAACTTGAGTCTAATTGATAAGATTCATCCGGTCCGTCTTCATCTACATCGCTGCAATTTTAAAATAAAAGTAAAGTTCTCTTGTTATATCAGTAAACTGATTTACTACTACTAGAGTCGACGATACCGATAAAAAAAGTTGCAAATGGAAGAAAATAAAATCAAGAGGATCTAGGGTACTTTCCCTCTTCTCTTTCTCTGTACATGCGTAATACGAGAACGAATGAAAAAGTGATACTGGAAGAGCGCAATTGCCCGAGCGCGGGATCCTCGCTAAGGATATTAACGAGGGATAAAAAGGCGTACGGAGAGCGTGTTTAAAGTACATGGCATTCTTTTTTTTTAACGCGTGACCACTTCCGGGCTTTTTCCGAAGGGGCGGGAAAGCTCCGACAATTCTCGGGCGCTATCACCGCGGGTCCAGATGGCAATTTGATATCCGCGGGAAATGCGAGGAGGTGCCCGGTAAGGATCTCGTTACCCCGTTCACGATGTACGTCATCGTCCGTATAGGAGGTGCAATCTTGGCCGTGCGTGTGGCTTTTATGGGCCTCCCACCCCCACCCCCCGGGGGTTCCCACCGGACCGGGCATCGGCCGCGATCTCTCCCTCGCTTAAGGGGAACGGGGGGAAAGGAAGAGGGGTGGGATTCAGACCGCCCGAGTCTATATTTACGAAGAGAGAGAGAGAGAGAGAGTGAGAGAGAGAGAACTCCGAAGCTTTTATCCAGCCGCTTTTCGCGAGATGATAGGTTATTTGAAAATTTCAGGAGAACTTCAAGCTCAATCTCACTTTCGAGATCTAGAATTTTTGTACTCTACGTACTGTTTGAAATAATTTTTACTTTTATGGTAATTCTGGGAGACAATAAACTGTATATGTGTGTAAAAAAGAAAGGATCATTGAAAATACAAAACAGAGATATGTTGAATCGTAAATTGTTTCAATATCTAATATATTAACATACTTTATATTTATGTATTGAGATATAAACTTGTTTATTAATGTGAGATAGGAAAAATAAAAAAAAAATAATAAAAAAGAATTAGTAAATTTTTAAAAGTATTGCAAATGTTTAGCAACCTCAGTTTAGTGATACTACATCAAAGCGTAATACCTACGAAATCGTTTAGCTTCCCTCTTTTTGTTCGCTATAAAAGATTTCGATTTTTCGTTTAAATTTATACCGCAATTTCGTACATTGTGTGCACGCCCGGCGATATTGAAGAACATTAGCTATTTTAATCGAACGTAATAAAAAATCACGCGTATACAACGCAAATATACGAACAATATGTCTCAAATTAAAAAAAAAAATTATATGATATAAATTGATAAAAATTTTAAAAACTATATGTTTCAAATTTAAAAAAAAATTCAAACTTTGAATCCATCTCCATTTCGGAATATTACTCTACATCAAAATAATTAAATTATATTCTACCTTTAACAATGTTTAGTTATCGTATAAATGTAAATTAACTGGAAATGGATGGATTATTACTCGTTCAATTGATCAATAATTTAAGCCGGAGGGAATTAAGAAGCACTCTCCGTCTCGCGTATTAACTCGGAAACGTAATGGCTCGCGTTGTCGCGTCGGTTCTTCGACGGTCGATAAGTGGGCCAATCATACGTAATGGGTCTTAATTCGAGTGGTAATTCGGTAATTAGCGTTGGAATTGCGAAGAGTACCGGGATACCTTTTCGTGGGCGATCGAGCGAGGGGGGGGGGGGGGAAATCGATACGACGAGCGCGCGAGTATTCGATGGAATTGGTATTATTTACCCCGATATGCAAACACCACTAAAGTAATCAAAGACAAATATTGTTCCCATCCGTGGTTGGCACCGCGGTATTTCGAAGTGAGATACACACCGCAAGCTTCCTTTGCTAATTGGTAGTTAACCGGCTAATTGTGCGCTGCAATTTATACCGGTGTTCCGCGTGCCGGAATTCTCGGTTACACTTTGAAAGACGATGAGGGATTATATTTGTTGCACAATCCCCCTTGTCGCTTGCCGAAAAGCAAGGGGGACAATTAGATGAATAGCAGCAGCGACTGTGTAATTAGCAATACTATTGCAATATCATTCGATCATCCTGGTCACAAGTGGAACGTAGAAATTTGCAAGTTGGATGAAATTTTATAATAATTTTTGTAATCTTTAATATTTAATAATTTTTATAATTTTTAAATTTTTTATAATTTCTTCCCTCTCCAGATGATTATGTGTGTGATGCATTAAAGTATATAATATTAAATAAATATTTTGTTATTAATGTATTATGCTTCTTGCTAGCTTGTCGCGATAACGTCTTCTTTAGGGGAGAGATCTCGCTTATAATCCGAAGAATTAGTCTCAGCACTATTAGAGATCGACTGTAAGCATCATTCAACAATATACTAACGCAATTTCCCGCGTTCTACGCGATATAGATTTACGTCGCCTGATGTTGATTTAAAAATAAAAAATAAAAAAAATTAATATCTCTCTCGCGTTTATATCTCGGCCATACCGATCTCGCGAGCAGCGTCTCGTTCAATTTCCTAACCGTTTCACGGCCGATCGAAAATAATTTCCATTCCTCGAAAATAATTTCCCCTCCCGTCATCATCGATCCTCTTCTCCCCCTTCTCCCCCCATGTTCTTCTACCTCCCTCGGTTGAAGAAGAACGACGCCTGGGAACGTCTACATTTTTTATCGCAAAGCGCCGTTCGCGAAGCGCGCCGATGAAAGTTCGAACGAGCGAAAATTTCTCGGTTTCCGGCCGCGCCAAGTTCCCTCCGCCGATTTCCCTGCGCCGTAAATCAGGATCGCTCGATGACATTTTACTGTGTTTCCCCCACCTCCCTCTTTCTCTCTCTCTCTTACCGTGCCACCGGGATCGTCGCTCATATTCGCGAATATTTTTTTTCACCCTCGCCATTTCACCGTCACCTTTTTGCCTGCCGTTCTTGCCGTCGTTTCTATCTCTCTTTCCTTCTCGGTCATCTTTCATATCATCTTGTCTCTTTCTCTCTCTTTCTCTTTCTCTTGCGCGTAGGACAGAGACTTCCTCAAACTCTCCTCCGACACCATTTCGCGCCTCGTATATCCACCCATGTCCATTCGTATTGCCGTGGCCTGCTATATCATGGCGTATCAACTGTTTTGTCAGTTTTCGGTGCGAGCGCCGGATGAATGGGACTTCTTCTTGCGCTTCTTCCACTACTTCGCCCGTGCTGTGGAAATTATCGGCCCGACCCTCGCGGTCTCGCTGACATATATAGCATCACCATCCCAGACGGTTATATAAGAATAATAATACGACTGCCTTCATCGTTCACGACTGCCGTATTTTGGAACTCGTGAGATCGCCGACGTTTATTTCATCGCGTTCTCTTCTCTAGCCTCTTCGAATTATTTATTCTATACCATTCATAAATCTTTGATCGGTACTAAATAGATGATTGGAATTTTTTATTTTTGAATATTCGATGAACTGTATGTATACCTATATTAGACAATATTTTAAGGAGAGACAGACACATGTAAATATAAATAGATAAACTCAGCTTATCTAAAAATCACTGGGCGATATAAAATTCTCGGCGGAAGAAGAGAAACTAGATCAAACCACGATTATATATATATATATAGGTCACTAGAAATTGCTTTCTAAAATATCTTCATAAATATTGATTTTGGACAAAAGTTAATTTATTTTGAAAAGGCTATATTTGTGGATCATCCTAGTTTTTTTTTTTTTTAGGTGCAGACGTCAAAAAGTTTTAAAGTTTTTTAAATAGAAAGTCCTATTTTTAATTATAGAGGATAAAAAGACAAATCAAACGACACCTATGACACCTTGACCGTGGAGTGACCTTGAAATGACTTTGAAAAAACTTGAGATGACCTTCAAAACTTTTTGACGCCTGCACTTAAAAAAAACAAAGACCAAAAAAAATGTATCCTCTTTCAAAATAATTTCACTTTTGTCAAATCATTTTATCTAAAATTAATATTTATGAAGATTATCTTAGAAGGCAATTTCTAATGACTCACCCTGTATATATCACTGGCTGCAAAAAATTAATATATATTTCTCTCGACGGGAAGTGTTTTATTTTTCTAATTCCGACACACTAGCTTATCTTTGCTTCGCTTCAAACGCAAAATTAAATTTGTATGCGGCCAAGAAGACACACGAGAATTGTCCAATTATAATAATTAGGTTTTGAAAGAACGATTCCAGTCTTTTATAATCTCGTGTAGGATATCGCGAATTATTGAGAATTTTCTCACCGACTGTAACTGCCGCACCCACACCCCCTCCCCTCATTCTTGACAGTTTCGAAGGTGTCTAAATGCGAGTGCTGAATGCGCTTCAGTCATCAACTGTAGACAATGTTAAGACGACTTATGCTATACGAAAGTCCCGCAATTGCGGGGGCGTTGATGTATGGACGGCTATTTATTCGGGTACCGGCACGAACGAAATGCCTTTCTGTTCTCTGTATAACGTCGCCTAAGTGGCGGGAGTGTACAAAGTTCGGGATTGACGAGGAGGCCACGGAGAGACCAAGAGCACTGAATTAGTGCCATTCGGCCGAGAGATTGATGATTGCCGGGTCGAAGCGTGCTCGTCGCGAATGAAATCGACATTTTGCGGCCGCGGATCGAATGTCAACGGATTGTCGGACGCTGTCAAAAAAGCGTCCGCAACTATTTAACCCTTTATTCACGTCGAGCTACGTTTCTCTACATTATCAATGGACAAGGGAAAAGTACACTATCATTATGCTAATGTGTATCTGAATTTATTATTTTTTTATATAAACTTTTATGTAAATTAGCACGAAATAAGACCGTATAGAGGAAAACTTCAGCCCGAATATTTTCAAAAATTTACTCTCAACATTACTGTAAAATCCTACTTGAAAGTACATGTACGGAGTTTAAGATTCGCTTCGAATATTTCCGACGGTTACATACCCTTGGGATCTCTCGCGTCTCCAGCGAAGTCGCTGCGCGTTTTGGAAATTCATGACGGAGAGAGATGGGTGGAAATCCATTTTTAAAGTTCAAGAGTCGTTTTCAAGGGATTACTTTAAATCATCTACGAGATAATTTGAAACCCTATCAGGCCGCAACATAAACGAAAATACTCCGCTTATTGGACAACGAGATTTTGCAATTTTTCGATAAACTTCAAGATTCAAAATTGTCATGAAAAAGACACTCTTCGCGCGAAGATTGTCTTTACATAACAATTTTGAATCGATTGTGTCGAGCATAAAACTCGATAATGTACCTTCCCAGTGCGGAATTAGTCCGGAACAGCGATGTCTCGTCTTGTCTCGGCAAAATACTGTGCTGTTCTCGAGACAAAAGCGACATTCCTATCTCGTGCGTGTTGGACGCGACAGGTGGAGGTGGTGCGCGGTTAGACAGGTGGAGGGCGCACATTTCATTTACGTATTTATAAGAACGACACGCGCGTCTCGTCTTGCCGTTCTCGGCTTCTTTCAAGTACAGTCGCGATTCTCCCTCCCCCGGAATAGTAGATAGGTGTAGGTAGAGATAGCTTCGAGAAGGAAAACTCTTGAAATGGAATTCTTCGACAGCGCCGAGAATACGATACCGGAACCTGACGCTTGGACGGCAAGGATCTAACCGTCGGTAGAATGGTTTGGCTTTGACCCCCCTCCCCCCTCCCCCGGAACGTCTTCTTCGTCTCTCCCCTCCTCCTGCCCTGAAGCAAATTGAAAATGGGAATTGGTCCTTTGAAGTTTGCGCAACGACCCGTCCATAATCTCCTTAATAACCTTCTCTGTCTCTCTCTTTCTCGTCCCCGCGTTCTTCGTCCCTCACCTCTCTCACTCTCTCTCTCTCTCTCTCTCTCATTCTCTCTTATGCTTCTTTTCACCCAGATTGCCGCTATAAGCTTTCTTATGCGCCGCAAGAAGGATGTAAACGCGCGCAACGACCCGTCCATAATCTCCTTAATAACCTTCTCTGTCTCTCTCTTTCTCGTCCCCGCGTTCTTCGTCCCTCACCTCTCTCACTCTCTCTCTCTCTCTCTCTCTCTCTCTCTCATTCTCTCTTATGCTCCTTTTCACCCAGATTGCCGCTATAAGCTTTCTTATGCGCCGCAAGAAGGATGTAAACGCGCGGCCCTTTACATTCGCTTTTTGTAAACGTATATTAGTCGATTTCGTGATCCTTCAAGCGTTCCTGGTGACATACAATTCCGTCTAATCATTGTTTACGCCCCTAGAAATTCCTTGTTATTTATCGGATTCGAACTCGAAATTGTTCGGCTCTCTTCGAAAAAAAAATAATTGTTCGGCTCTCTCCGAAAAAAAAAAAAAAAAAAATTCGATATATGAAATATCTTGATAATTCAATTTCGAATCTAATTTCAGGTTCAAATGTACGCGACACGTTGTATATTCGTCGTATATTCGCTCTGTGAAATATTGAATTATACGTTAGAGTGATATATCAGTAACGCGTGTTCATCATGAAGGTTCTGAGATGCCGGAGAGTCAAGCGGAATGCCGGGACACGTCTCCACGAAAAATAAGAGATAGGAATCCTGAATTATATCTGATATATGCCTCCGGGGATACAATCGCAAGACTGCTTCAATAGAAAGTATGTCACTGCGTCTATTTCTCGCTCTCTCTCTCTCTCTCTCTCTCTCTCTCTCTTTTTCTGTTTTATATAAGATGTGATGAATCTTGCGATAATGCACGTTGCACGATTTTTTATTGACGCGCATTATCAAAAAAAAAGAGAAACAAAAGAATGACGATTGCACACGTATTGATATATTTAAATATGTGAATAAAATAATTAAAACATAAATTTTAATTATAGTCACTGTATTTTAACGGAATAAAATACTCAAAATGAAATCATTTATTCTCAAGGAAATGTTTTAGATATTGCGAAATACAGCGGGCGCTTGTTATCAAAGATTTATTCCGATTCGCTCGCTCCGTAATTTGCCATCAGCTGGAATAAGTAATAAACCGTGATACGCATTTCTCGCGTTTGTGGAATTCAAAGATTAACGTTACATGCGACAAACATTTAAGTACGTAACAAACGTTGATTTATTAAAGGTCATAAGGCGCGTACCAGCCGGAAGCTGATTGCACCTGGTATATCCGGGAAAGGAGAGTATTTTTAATATTTTATTAAAGTCTTATATTTTCTTTTTATCACTCTCATGGCTTGCTTATTTAGCACGATCTTTAAATATATTCATCAATATAATCGAGTGATATAAAATAAAGAAAATATATATTAATTTTAGCAGCATCAATTTTATCCACAATTTATAACAAATTTACTTTTTTACAACTTAACAACAAATCTTTAGATAAAATTAAGACAAAAATAAATATAAAAATAAAAATGTCGCGAATAATTAATATATTTAATGTATAATTCTAAAATATGTACAGATTAATTTTGTAAAGTCCATATTTATTAATTGTGAATTGATATATTATTCTTTTTAAATAAAATTAACATTTTAAATTGATTAAAAAATAATAGACTTAAAAGTAACATTACCGTTTATCATTAGATCTCATCGAGTTAATTTTACGACGCCGCGCATCGCTCGATCTCGGCCGTTTCTCGCACTTTTCGATCGATTCGCGTTGCACATGCGGGGAACCGCAGCGGAGAGAAATATTCCGACTCGACAGGATTCTGTCTCATTTCTCAGCCGGGAACACGCAAACCTTTCGGGCTGTCCTTCTTTCTGTCTTTATCGCGGAAATCTCTTCGACGCGCCGCGTACATCTTTTCCGCACAACCTCCAAGAGCAGTGACAATAATAAAGTATCTGGGCGTAGCCGATTCTGGAGAATAGGCATTGTAAACTGAACTCATCCCTCGCTCACTCTTGTTACTCGTATCACCATATTACGACCCTCTGACAAATACACGCACCCCAATGTAGGTGCTTCTTACGTTTCGACGCCTTTTGCCTTTCGCGAAATCGCTAAAACTTATCGCGTGCGCGAGGCGCATCGAGCGATTACACGCTAAGCTGGACGCAAAAAATTTTATAGCCTCGCAATTGGAAAAAGATTGTACATTGATTGATGAGATTCTTTTATTGATATTGCAACCTTTGAATCTTCTCCCTCAATGTATCGCGCTCAAATAGAATGGCTTTGATTGAAATTGCAGTGGAATCTATAAATCAATATACGAGATGAATGATTAGGGTAAATCGACTACTATATTTTTCGCCGCTAGTATTTCACAGTTTTGTTTTAATCATTTCGCCGTGAAATGACATTTGCATTTTCAACATCGACGTGTGCCGTCTGCTATTTTTTTCAATATCGCCGTAATATTAATCGGCGCTATATAAACACGCAATATTTTTCTATAGCTTCTCACAGGTAAAAATAAAAAAAATAATAATATCATCAAACAACATGGGGCAAAAATAGTGCGTCACTATTTTTTCCTGCGTGATTTGAGTATTTTATATGTTTGTACATATATGAATTGTAACGCATTTATAATTTTATATGACAACAAGATCCCATAAAATGTGATGTTTTAATTATTATACGCGTAATCAATAGATCATGAAATTTTTTTATTTTTGTATATAGTAGCAACGTTATCAATATTTTTAATTAAAGCACAGAGGAAGTCGTACTGGGAAGCTTCATATTCCTGTAGCATCGATTAATTCTACTAAAAAAAAAAAAAAACATGCAAGGTTTCTTTATTCAACACGTTTTTATCGTAAATTTAAAAATTTGAAATTTTTCTTGCGTAGAAAGAGAAGTTACTAAATTTACTAAAATTACTAAAATTTAAATTTAATGCACAGAATCAGTTATAGTATTATTAGAAATTAACCGAGTATTTTGCTGATGAAATGATTAATTGTTTGTACAATAAACTATCGTTCTCTCAATTTGCAATAATTGAAATGGTGCAACTATTTTCAGTCACTGTTTAATTAGTCATTGTATCGGTAAAGTGTCCCGTATTAATGAGTTATCGCTCTATCAGACTATTAACGGTGCTTTGCATTTTTTTTTATCAGTCTGTTGTCACGATGTTTGTGTCCATTATATATTCGTATAACGCATACATAAGCCAAGTTTTTAACTTTAAACGATTTTTCTTTTGTATCGAAATAAAGACTACGTAGAAATCTTCTGCTATACAGGGTGTCCCAGAATTGATAGTAGAAATAAGGCTTATTCTATAGTCAAAATAAGGTAAAATTATCCTATGAACGTGTATCCGAAAACGCACTTCCTCTGAGTTACAGCCCCTCAAAGTTTCCTGAAAAAACTCGAATTTTTTGTATATTGTATACAATTTTTGACACCAAAAATGAATAAAACGCACAAAGATACGTATATGCACTAATTTTCGTAAAATTCAAAGCCCAAGTTTTTTCGAAAAACTTTGGGGGGCTGTGACTCAGAGGGGGTGAGTTTCCGAACACATGTTTAGGACAATTTTACCTTATTTTGACCTATAGAATATGCCTTTTTTCTACTATCAATTCTGGGACACCCTGCATAGATCGAAGCGGATGTTGTTCTCGGATCATCGGTTATCGGATGCATCGGCATTAGGTGGCTCAAAAGAGAGATTAAGAGGGACAGGACATCGTGTTGAACCGCTTTCGCGGTCGGCAGGACAAGCGAATCGTTAATTTCATTTTATCTACGCGCGCCGTAGATTCGGTTAACGTCGAGCTTGACGATCAAAATGATCGTTGCCCCCCTTGACCGGGCAAGCACGCCTCCGGCATCGAGCCCCGGCTTCTGCTCTTCATCCCTTCCCCCCCCCCTCCTCTCTCTCGCTCTCTCTCTCTCTCTCTCTCTCTCTCTCTCTCTCTCTCTATCGGCTTTCCGCGTGTACATCGCTCCAGAAATATTCCTCCCTCGCTGATAAAGTACTAGCAGCCATGTAAATTTCGCCGCGAGCAACTGTCAAATAACGAGCGATGAGTGCGATAATAATGTTGTTAAAAGCTACGGGGGCGTTATTTATGAGAGCGTCCTCTTGTAAGCTATAAAATATAAACGTAGAAATAAGGTATTAATTAATAAAAATACTTTCTTTAAATTCTTTTTTTTTTTTTGCCATTGCCATTGATTTTTTGATGAAAATCTGTGAGTGAAGTTTAAATCGAATAAAATTTATCGATGTCAAAATACTGACTGTCATTAAAAGGTGTTAATCCAAATATAATAAAACTAAAAATGCTTATAATAAAAAAGTCTTATAATAAAAATTCAATGCAACTTTATCATTTACTTTGCAAGTTTATACAAACTTGTAGAATTGTATACGCTAGACTTGCATTGAACAAATGAGCTCGTCAGCTCGCAATGTTTATCGCTCATCGCTCGTCAACGCGCACGCGATCTTTCCGCGTCGACTGCATCATCCCCTTTGTTAACTGGCCCGCTGTGTTTGCCGACACATTAATTTTTCTTCTTACGGAAAGCGCGACGCTTTTGGCGGGAATTATAGTACTATCCGTCGCTGTTTGCAGCGGAAAATATATCGCATCACTGTCGGACAAATGTTTGTTTTAGAGTACGCGAACGCCTGTTCTCAGTTCTCCGCGCGCGGTTGCAGGTGGTCGATAGGATAGTATAGGCGGAAACTGCGATCGGGAAACTCTCTATATATCTTAATATATCGACTCAGAAATCATCCCGACATCCCGGGATGATTTATGTCCTTTGATCATGGCGCAGTCAATACTTTGTTTATAATATTTGCGATAAATAGCGAAAAACGAACAATGCTCACATATATATATATAATATATTTCTTGAAAATTATTTTGTTATTATGTGAATCATTTTATTAATAATAACAATTTATAATAATGATATAAGAAAGAAAAACAGAGAGGGAGAGAGAGAGAGAGAGAGGGAGGGAGGAAGTAAAAAATAATAATAAGGATAGGGGGAGGAGAGAGAGAGAGATTGGATTCGTGAAGACTCGATCTTATATAGATCGATCGTCTGTAAACGTGTTGATACATAAATAGAAGTAAAAAATAATAATAATATAAAATAGTATAATTAAAATAATTTTAATAGATAAAAATTTTAATAGATAATGTCTATTAAAATAATCCGACTTAATTCTTAGCTATATTATATGTATGGAAATAATTTTTCTTTTTATAAAAGATCCAATATTTATTTGAAACAAAATTGCTAATATATTTTGCTTGTCACGAGTGTAATGCATTTATGTAATTACGGTAAATCGCGTGACATATATTTCTGAAAATTATCTTCGTTAATGCAAAGAGGTCTGTCAATCAACGTTACGCTTGCTTTCGGAAGGTGGTTCATTATATTTTACGCGTTTCAATGTCGCGAGTGCAACGTCGCGCTATCAAATATATTTCAACTATCGTAAATTGGAGTGATTAAAGACTCATTCATACGCGATAGCGTTGAGTACGAAGATTGACGTATTATAAATTTAAGTGTTTTATATAACGCTGCAAATATCTTATTTATAAAATATAAATACTTTATATATTTCTTTCTCTTTATGTTTTGATAAAAAAATAATAAAATTTATAAAAAGATTAATTCTTTAATTTTGATCAATAAAATTGTCGATTAATTATAACAAAAACTTTTATCATGAAATATCGACGATATTTTTAAAAAATATCGAAACGATAAGTATGTATTTTCATCTTAATTTTGGCGGCATATTCACCTGTTATTTCTAGAAATTTCAATTTCCAACACACATGGTCATTTTTGGCATCGTGTTTTAGCCGATACGGGGATAATCCCGAGAGCGGTGTACGCGATTGAGATATTCCGGAATATAGAGGCGGCGTTCGCGAAAGAGGCGCCCGCGCCGGAAATATTACGGACTCGTACCGTTCTCTCTCTCATGGCGGTAAACCTCGAGACGACCAGCTTCCTGAAATCGGTTCGATTCCCGTTCCGCTCGGCTCGCGTTTCCAATTTTCCTCTCAGCCCGCCCGCCTCTCTCCGTACGTTCGCTCCGTTCGTCGAGCAAGCGAAACTTCATTCGGCCGGTGGTTGCAATTTTGCAGCGCGGATCTTGCAAACAGGAACGCAGCGGTATTTCGATCCGTTTCGTGGGACAGAAGAAAGAAGAGGGAACGGGGGAAAGAAAGAAAGAGAGAGAGAGTGCCAGACTCCTGGAGGAGGCTGCGAGCAAGTAGTTAAGTACGAGCGAAGGGTAGTCAGGTTTAAGCGCCACCTGTGCTTGTCAATTAAGTTTACGCGTCTCCCGTTCCGACATTGTGCAGGCTGCCACTTCGCCTCCCCCATCGCTGTTAGTTATTCTCGCCCTCGATTCTCGCGCCTTCTCTTCACCTTCACCCCCTCTCATCGCGCTTTCGCAACCCATCCTCCGATCGTACCCACTCGTCTCATCTCCTTTCGCTCTTCTCGCACAGGCTCCCTCGCGAGACCAAACTATTCACTCATACCCTCCACTGGAGTGTCCGCATCATCTTCTCCACCCCTTGTTCTCCAGTTACTCTGCGATCGCGAAGCGTGCTACCCGTTATGAATTACCGGCCATAAACATAAAAACGTTTGCATCCACGATGTGGCGCGGGGTAACCGGTTAAATTGGACCAGACGCATTCTTTATATGCTTTACGGAGAAATATATTTTCCCGGGCTTTTACACACACGTGCGTAATGGATGCGATGAAGACGTAATAACGCGGCCGGCATTTTGAGATTAGAGTGGAGAGACTAATTCTTATCTTAATGAACGCGCCGTGTTACCCGCTGGCTTTCGGCAAAGCTATTTACTAGAAACTGGATTCTTCTTTTGATTCATCCTTTTTTTTTTAAGTGTTTATAGCTGGATTAAAAATCTCGATAATATTGTTTCGCGATTGTAACATTTTCTTGAGGGAGCATACCCGTTTGAACCTTCGAGAAATGGGCACATTTTCTAGATTTTTTTGCAGCGCAACTATTTGATAAAATTTTTTTTTTTCGATATTATTTAATACAATATTATTAAGTACTTAAAAATTTTTTTAAGTTGTGCGAATATTTCCAGAGCTCTTCCAAATTTAGATGGCTGCACGGTGTGCAGGAAAACGTTTGTTTATCATATCCGAAATTAAAAATACAAGTTTTTTTTATTAAACATATTAATAGTTATCTGTTATCCAAGCGTTTTTTCAAAATTTTAGAAAATAAAAAAATGGCGGGATGTTGAAAAAAGTTCCGTTTTTTGTAAAAAAATCCATCTCTTTTTTGTTTATAATAAAAAAATGGGGAATTTGGTTTTAAAAAGGCTTCGGTAACAGATGCGGCTTATTAGGAACTTGCATGCAAAATTTGAAGTCGAGAATATAAATCTGCAAATATTCGCACAACTTTAAAAAAAAAAATTTTTTTTAAGCTGTATATTTTTATTTAGGTACTTAATAATGTTGTATTAATATTATAAAAAAATAAAAAGTTTTTATCAAATCGTTGCGCTACAAAAAAAAAATCTAGAAAATGTACTCATTTTTCGAGAGTTCAAACGAGTATGCCTCCTTAAGGCATGAGAAAATTTTATCATATGTCAATTTACTTTTGAACTTGATGATACATGTTTGCATCACCACGAGATGTTCCATTTTATTCTTCGATGCGGATTGAAACGTCCTAGAGCGTAGGGTTTCGAGAGTGGGATACAAGTTTTATCGGGCGGGGGTGATTTTTACGCCATGTACGACCATAAGTTTCCCTTTCGCGCGCGTTGCCTTTTCGAAACGGCACGGCACGCGATTGTAAAACGCGCTGTTTCTTCTCGTTGCCGCTACCAAATCACGACATACGAGTGCCTTTTACGACGCGAGGAATCTTACACGCGGCCGCGTGCGTACATACGACTGCACGCGTGCATGCACGCGTAACACCTTGCCTCGTCGCAGTCAGCGCGTAAAATATACGCGGGATGTCTACGCGAGTGTTACGCGCCTTCGAAAGCGAATTTTTATCGTTCTCAAGAGCGTACACGAGCGACGCGCAAATTAAATTGCTTCGGGAAGGGTGGGGGTGGAGAAAAACGAATCCCTCTCTGTTTTGAAATTGCGAGCTATGCGAGCGTTACGAATAAATGTCGGAGATCAATTGTCATTCGCGTGCGCAAATTTGAAAATTAATAGACGAAATTAAGTCTCCAGTTCTTTTAAACGATCTATAATTTGTGACGGAATTCTCTATTTATCATTATGTGAACCTGTAATACATAATCATGTAATAAAAACATAATTAAACGAATCAAAGAGAAACATGTGTATATATGTCATAGCCAGATTACATAATCCGTCGTTAAAACGTCTAGGCATTTTATAAAGTGCCGTCACATTCTCAAATCATGGTTGAAAATGAAATATTTTACAATCTGGCTAAGAATTTTAGTCTTTTTATAAAACGCTAACAAGCGATCCGTCACATTGTCAAGCGCAACGATTTGTACATCGTTTTAGATTCTGGCTGGTTTATTTCAGTCATTTTATGAACTGTTTTTGTAGAACAGCCATTTATAGAAAATTAATAGGCAATTATGTTATAATATTAATAGATAATTATGTATTTCTAAATGAGAAAAAGCTTGTATGAATACTTGTTATATTTATTACATATTTTATTTATAAATACTTGTTGTATTTATTACAATTAAGGTTTTATAAAGATAATATAAATAAAATTCTCGGAAATAATGTTTAAAAACAAATAATAAAAAGAAATATAAGCGTGAAAAAGAAAACATTTGTTATGACTATTTTATCAAATGTAACATAAAGTAAGGTCGGTAAAAACGCGCCGTTCATAAAATTACTGAAATGTACCAACCAGAATCTAAAACAATGTACAAATCGTTGCGTTTAACAATATGGCGGGTCGCTTGTTAGCGTTTTATAAAAAGACTAAAATTTTTAGCCAGATTATAAAATATTTTTTATTTTCAACCATGATTTGAGAATGTGGCCGCATTTTATAAAATGCCTAGACGCTTTATAAAACGACGAATTATGTAATAGGCAACAACATATATATATATTTAAAAAATTATTATACATAAACTTCTAAAAACTTGGAATTTGTGAATTTTGTCGTGGAATGTAGACTGTCTAAAATAATCTTAATTCTTTGATATTGACTGAAAAATAGCCGGCCATAATTTTTGTTAAATATAAACGCTGTTTAATAATTAATCCGTTAATTTAATGCATCTGTTAAAAATAATTGTTAATTTTTATTAGAGTCTTTTTTTATTGGTAATGATAAGATATTATAAGCGAGGAAAAAAAGAAAGAAAAAAGTTAATTAATGATAGAAGAAACGAGCGATGTTGCATACAATTGAACTCGTATTATGATCATGAGCACGATTACTTGCGTTTCCATGAAAGATCCATTGTCAGCGCGTTCTCAAATATCGGGAGAATATGACGACGATTGTAAAGTCACTCTCGCGGCATTCTTGCACGCTCTAGCACGCGTGCATAATATCGCGCGCATTGTGCGTATGGCAATAATGGTCGTGGCGGTGAATTTGCGGGACGCCATTTTTCGCTCGAAAAAATCGAAGCTCTCTCTCTCCCCCTCTCTCGCCTCGGAGAGCGCTGAGTCGCTATATAGTCGCTATGTGGTCCATCTGGATATCCGGAAAAATGCACTCACAGATATTGGGCCGACATACGAAAGCATCGTACCGACCGAAGCATTGTTCTCGGTTGAGTGCACCAAATTGTTATTGCCGAACAATCGATTTCTGATTTCGACCGTAGCCCCAACCGCCGAAAGTCCTTCTTAGAGGATGACTCCTCGCCACCACCGTCTATTCGCTTCCTCTTTTTAGATTCTTTGTTAATTTCGCATCGATATTGCGTCCATTTATTCCGGCAATTTTATTCCCGATTGCCCGAGTTATCGATGAAACGAGCAAATCCGCGGCTCGTGCTTGGCGAATAAAATTGATTCGCCGTCGTGTTTTTGATGCCCCGGTTGCATTCGTGAATAATGGGAGCCGCGCAACAATTTTCATTTACTCTTTGTCGATCGTCCGCAATATCGGCTAGCTATAGATAAGGATTTGTTTATTGTTTATAAAGACATGAAAGACCTGTATTCTTAAATACCGCTAATAGTTTTGATTTCGAAAGTTATGAGATGATTAATAGATTGTGTATTATACATTGTGTGGTTTTTATAATTTATTGAGTTCAAATTGCGACTGCTGATATCAAGGTGATAAATTCGAGAATAATTAAACGAAAATAATTAATCAATTAATTAGAAATTTTTTTCTTGCGTACGCAACTTATAGCTTTTATCGTAGGAATCGTTGAAGGCGAAAGTAAGAGATGAAAACCGCAAAAAAAAGTTGCTACAAACGTACCGAAAAACTGAGAGGAATCTAACAATTTATCATACTTAACGAAAATATTCGGATTTTCAGTCGATTTATCATTTGTTAAGCCGTATTTCCATCGAATACCATCCACAGTCTTGCCCATAAATTATACTTCGCAGCGTAAAAGAGTAGCAACTATGAAAAGCTATGTTTACATAATTATGCGCGATACAGTTTATTGTGTTATTACATTCAAGTATAGTTATTACATATTTCTGGATCCAAAAATAATACTGTGCGCGCGCCGCCCCGCATAAACGATCGCGTGCCTGCGAAGCATTTTCGCCAACAAATTACTTCATGTTTACTGCATTCCTCCGGCGATATAGAGAAGGAGGTAAATAAATTGATCACTTATTTGCCCCGGCGGTGCCCCGGCACGATATAAGTGATGTTAAACACAGTATCGTATTACTCGCTCTCGCGCGGCGTGTGATGCATTGAGAGAGAGTTGTAAGCCGTTTATCTCTAAAGCGAAGGTAAGAGAATAAAATGGAAATACTCCGCCCCAAAAGAGCCCAAGACAAAGTGGCAGAGTGCGAAATGCTGGGCCAGACCAGGCAATTTCATATACGCTCTACTTTGCGTTGATTTAACTATCCACCATACGATCACAGTGTTATTAAAAGCGCGCTTCTACATTTGAATAATAGAGAGAATTGCTTTTAACTTTCGCAAATTTTTTTTTTTTTTTTGTTATAAAAATCAACTGCAATCACAGAAACTATACCTTATTTTTTATTATTAAAACATCTATCTTATACTTTTCTACACTAAAAAAATATTAAATCCAAAAAATTGTCTTTTGATTTAAAAAATTATTTATTCGAATACTTGTAAAGGAATTAGTTATTTCAATCAAGCAGCAAATATATTTGAATTAATAAAATATATAAAATATATAAAATATATAAAATATATAAAATATATAAAAATATATAAAATAGAAATGAAATAGAAATGAAATATGTTTTTATTCGCAAATACAAAAAATTGTTTTTTTATCTTTATTATACTAAATTACTTTTTTTAAAAAAACATTTTTTAGTTTTTGGCTGTTTTAAAAACAGGTTTTCTTTACTTTAATAAATAATTTGTTATCTTCAAATAAATATCTTTTTTATATTAAAATTTTAAATAGTCCATTTAAAAAATTATAATGTTAAAATTTTATATTTTATTTTTTATGTTTATAATTTTTTATGAGCAATGTTATAAATCTTAAAGTCAAAGTTTTAAATTGTGGATGATTTAGATAATATTTTAAGATTTATATTGCAGAATTTGTTTGGTATCAAAAAGATTAATGAGATATTGTTACGATGCGGAGAATAACATTCGAGAATAAAATTCGATGGATACATTAAAGGGATAAAACAAGTAGCAGCATCAGTTAACGGTTTCCTGTTTCCCTTTATCTCCTTTCGCAAACTATTAATGACGACACTTCTGCGTCGTTTGCGCATGGAGTGCATGGCTTGTTCGTTAAACCAAGCTCTGTAAACGAGTGAACGTCAAAATCGCGGTCTCCTTTTGAAACAGGTAGACCGACGAATGCCCGCAAACACATTACTGTTAGATCTCATACAGAGATTTTAAACGGATTTGAGGATTTTTAAGTAGTAAATATGCTCTAAAAATAAGAATTATGTTTTTCGTATTTTTTGAGCCAGCGAAATAAAAAAAAATGTAAATCTCTCCCTTATAGTTATTGATAATAATATAGATTGTGCAGGATTAATTAATTTTCTTTATTACGCAAAAGAGGTAGATTTTTTCGATTTTCGTTAAATAAAGATAAATTACTTTTTGTTCATTTTTTAATTCATACAGTTGTATGACAAAATCCAAACGCGCCTAAGGATAAATTACTTCTAAAGCACACGCTGAACCATGTTTTTCCCTCACAATCGATTAATTGAATTTCCGACAGAATGCTATATTTATTGTCATGTGCAATTTCGATTATTTCACGCATGCATTAATACACTTGTTGGTAACTTGTCAAGTATTTCCTTTGTGGATACGACTAGCGATTATATAAAAATATTGCCGTTAAAATGTTTTCGCTTTGAAAATTCTATTAAAAATTTTATTTGAAAAATAAATTTGTGTCTTTGTCTCTTAAATTTGATATAGATAGGATTTTTGACGTATCGTATAATTTTAATGGGAAAAGCTAGTCTTTTGATCGTAAAAATGGAATTAGATCTCTACTTTCATGTAGTTGAAAGTCTTTGTTTTTCAGAAAAGTTGAACTTGATGACTTTTCGCTTCCATTAATGGACGTCTACGTTAAGTTTTGCCCGCGAAAAGTTATATGTACCGCGGTGCATTAACGAAATTTGCCTTTGCAAATCCTACAAATGTCCTTTTGGTGTACGAGTTACGAATGCTTTTTATTTTTGCTCGAAACAATTGTTATTTACAAAATTGGCGCTTTATACGAGACGATTTTGTACATTGAAATATCGATCACATAATTGAATAAAAAAATAACTTCTTTTTTAAGCTCTCAAGAAAAATTAAGTATTATCATTCTTCGTAATCTTTTTTATGCTGAACACGATTTCGATTTTCAAAATTTTCTGTCGCATCAATTTTGAGAAATTTTAAGTTAAAGTTATAATAAAAGGATATTAATATTTTTGACATTTACGAGAACAAAATTTTTTTTAATTTTACTTTTCATAACACGCATACAGATCTTTTTTGTTCTAAAAGTACTAGAAATATAATATTAGTTTTGGCTGGAGGGAATAAAACGTTTTCTATAGCATGATAAATTATATTAAAATAATTCTTTTTTTATGCAATTTTATTTTTGCAAAATATTGTGACGAGATAAAACATTGCTGAAACCATTTATCGAGCATCAACATGAAAAAATTATTTTATTATTTATTTCTTTTTGAACTATTTTATCTTATTCTATCTTATTATAAAAATATACACAAA
The DNA here is from genome assembly GCF_003651465.1 of Formica exsecta. Taxonomy (NCBI): domain Eukaryota; kingdom Metazoa; phylum Arthropoda; class Insecta; order Hymenoptera; family Formicidae; genus Formica; species Formica exsecta. The sequence goes on along the minus strand of NW_021849121.1, from coordinate 181,503 downwards.
AGATGTAATGAGTTATATATATTATATTATTCTGGCATGTACCTGTGTAAAGTTTGTTGAAGATTATTGCAAATGTTTTGCTAAAACTTTCCCACAGGAACATAGGAACGTGTTGCTGACATTGTTCACGTCATTGTACGATCGGTATCGGGACTCGATTTCGCACGAGTATAAATCTCAGAGTATACGACAAGGTGTATCGTGCCTTTCTCCAGGGGGTGGCGAGGACGGGTTACAAGGGGTGGTCTCTCTTCGTACCGGTTACAGGGTAGCGGTTGCGGCATCGTGACGTCGAAGTGGTTGGAGTAAAAGAGAGGGGGAGGGGGGGAGGGGAGGGAAGAAAGAGGGAAGGGAATGTAAGAGGCTGCTTTGGAGAACCGGTGTTCACGAATATAGATGGCAGGTACGTGTTGTCCTGGCGGCCAACCAACCCTCGAGTTGCACTCGACTGATTTACTACCCCTCGTCTTCGGTTGCCGGTATCGTATTCGCTGAAAGTCCGGTCGAGGGTGCCAATCGAAAGTTGTATTAAAACGACGACGCCTCGCACGACACGCGGCCCCGGGATATTCTTCTTCCGTTGTCAGCTGTCAAGACTGTTCGATCGAATCGATAGGATGATACGGAAATATCGTTTTCGCTGTTCGACGAAGAAATAGTAGCTCCTATAATAGGGATCCTCCGGAAGCAATAGCTTACCTAACGACAATTCCAATCGTTCATGGATAGCAGTGTAATCGATTTAAATGTTGATTAATTGATAAACGCTGATTTATGCTAGTGATACGTATCGTATAGTATGCTAATTTTAAGATTTTTTCAACGCATTTTTTTTTAAAGATTTTTTTATAAAGTTTTTTTTTTATATAAAAAGTATATGTATGTGTTCTGTATAATAATATATAATGGATTACATATATAATAGATTTGTTTCTCTCTCTTTTGGTTTATTTTATATGTTATAAAATAGCATATAAGTATATAAATGTTATATTTATTCGGAGACTGAGAATATCCCTACGAAACTTTATCAGCATTTTCACGTCTGTATCTATGTAGATACGAAAGATTTTACAATTCCGTACGAGAGAGAAGGCAGGATTTTCCGTATCGGGTAAATTTCAAACACGATCCCCATTTGTAAGAAAAGGGCGCGTTTAACCCGACAGTTTTCTCGCGCGCGCGGTGAAACACGCGCCACTTTTCGCGTCCGATGTTTACAATTTTGCGGTATATCGGTCTTGCGATTTTGCATACTTTCCGCGCTTCCCGAACTTCCTTCGTAGAATGCAGAGTGCGCGCACACCAAGTGCACACACGTGTACACGCTGTGAAAGATACGAGATAAGAATGACAAAACGCCCATGGCGCGGTTGGGTCACTCACCACGACCATTTTTAAGGCCCGCCTCGTTCCACGAAGCACTCTACTCAAGTTTTCTTCTTTCGCTTTAGACATTTTCATGGATCCCTTCCCCCTCGCCCCTCCGACCACTGTCCACTCTGCGTGCTCAACGCTGTACTTTCTTTTACTACCCTCGGCGCGGAAAGGGCGAGTGGACTCTGTAAAAACTGTTATCGTCCCAGTCGCTAACAGACGAAGAACATCAAAACCCGCCTTGGTGAAATGTCAAAAAAGAAATTAAGAAAAAAAAACACAAGATGAAAATTGTGCAAATTAGAAACTTGCACATTGCTTCCACGTCATTTTATTTCGCTTACAAAGCTTAAGCTCCTTAAAGCAAGCGAGTTTTAAAATTTTGGATTCTTATAGAGGAAGATATCTCAAAATTTGCGAAAGTTAGAGCGTGCACAGATATTTCTCAAAAAATTCAAAATTTTATAAAAAATGAATCCTTTCACCGATTCTCACCAAATTCAATACCAATCATCTTTTAATGATACTCTATCCATATAAAAAAATTTAATCCAATATCTCAAAATTTGCGAAAGTTAGAGCGTGCACAGATATTTCTCAAAAAATTCAAAATTTTATAAAAAATGAATCCTTTCACCGATTCTCACCAAATTCAATACCAATCATTCTTTAATAATATTCATATAAAAAAAATTTAATTCAATATTTCAAAAATTGCGGAAGTTAAAGCGAGTAAAAATATTTCTCAAAAAATTCAAAATTTTATAAAAAATGAACTCTTTCACCGATTCTCACCAAATTCAATATCAACCATCTTTTAATGATATTCTATTTATGTAAAAAGATTTAACCCGATATCTCAAAAATTGCGGAAGTTAGAGGTTGTACAATACATACATACATACATACAGACATTTTTTAAGAATATTATTTTTCGACATTTTGGAACATTCTAAACACATTGGCATAAAAAAGTCGAAAAAAAATTTTCTCACGGAAACAAAACTTCCTCTATGAAGAAGCAAAGGAAAGAAATCACAGTTGCTTCTCGCGGCAAAGTCTTATTCTAAAAGAATGTAGCAAGTTTTTTCGCGAAAAAATTAAACACGGCCCCCTCTCCGAAATTTCCACAGGGAAATTGGTGATGTCATGCTGTTCGATTTTTCGATCTCACTTCTAATTTTCCCCGAGTGATTCACGCTATATGAAAAATGCGTGTCCCATAGAGAAATTCCGATTTCCCGACGAAATTTATACGGCCGCGTAGGAATTCGACGTTGATCGGCTTTAAAATAGGTAAGCCCGCGTCTTTCCGAGGTTGTAAGCTAACTCGAAGACCGGGATTTTCCGCGGGCGGGCGAGAACCTCGCCCGAGTTTTTCGCTCGACGAGAAATATATATATATATACATGTTTCGACGCCCGCTATCGCGCGTTTCGCGCGTGCCGGTAAATGGAATAAAGTTGTCGAAGTCTCGTAGGAGCAATGTAAAAGGGACCCAAAGCCAGGGACATCCCCGGCTAAATCTCCCTGCGTGAGCCGCTTTTTATTTCGCCCCCGATGTATTTTTACGGCGAATAATTTTCCAATGTCTGTTCCGTACAATTACATATTCGTCAGAATCGAAGAACTGAAATAATATTTGTATTCATTAACAGCACGCTTTATCTTCGATGTATTTTATCGTCTCCTTTTCTGCGATTTCGCTTGAATAATTTAACATTTAACCTATTCGTTAGAAAGCTTCAATATTAGTTCTTTCCGACATTATCAAAGTTACTCCTCTGAACTGCAATGTTTAACATTTTTTTTAACGGTACATATTTGTTGAGAAACGTTCTTAATGAGACCAAGTAAAAATGTTTCATGTTTGTAAAAACTGAAAAAAATCTCCAAGTTGTGACATAAAATCATAATAAATTGCACATAAATGTATGTGTGAGAATATATATATTGTACGATTTAATTTAATTAAAAAGAAATTATTTTAGAAAATATCTATTCGCGATCTTTTTAACAATTCATTCGATGCTTTCTTCGAAAGAAGAAAGCTCAAGCACAGCTTAAAAAATAACCCAACCGCAGTATTTCTAACTCACTAACGACGTTTGAAGACCTGCTGCGGTCAGGGATTTCCAGGTCCCGATAGAGGACGGAATTAAATCATCGTCGAACCATTTAAAATCCGAGATTTATCAAGACACGGACGCGGAGAGTAACTGGTAGTATACATTGCAGTCTAAAAGGTGGAAAGGAACGGGAGAAGTCCTCCGGTCGTTAAAAATTCGTGCGTTCTCCGTGATAAACGGCGCTGATTTTTATCGGGGCTTGTACAGGTCGCTATTAACGACTGTCTACAAAAAGCCACGATCTGAGGTCGAAGACAAATCGCCCTAACATTTTCTATCCACGATCTTTGCCGTGAATCTAATGTACACGTTGTTTGTTCCGTGCGAGGTTTTACATTCACGCGAATCTTAAGAAGTATATAGGGTGTCGAAAATAGGGATATTTAACGGTCAGCTCGCGTAACGAAACAAAAAATGCTAAAGTAATATAAAATACAATTGAAAATAAACGTTTGCCCGAGCAAAGATTTTCTGCAGCAGTTTTATTGCCAACGACAATATTTTTCCCAAGTTCTCATGAATATACAGAGTGCTAAATTTCAAACATAACAGGCCGAATATCTGGAAATCACGGAATTTAAAAAAAAATATTTCGTACAAAAGTTTTATAATTTTGTGGGGAACATAAGATGATGCCATTGATTTGACTTTGGATAGTCGTTTGAAGATCACGTAAGGGTCACTTTCAATTTCTTAAATGGAGACCCCCATTCTTTATTGCATATTCTTGTAGGTTATCTCGAGAGCTTTGCAAAACACTATAATGAAGTATTTTTTTATTAAGTATTTTTCGAGTTATTTTATATCTTATTCTGACATATTTTGATATAAAATATAAATATAATCAATATAATAATATATGATATAAATATATAATAAGAGATTATACACACACACACACACATACAAATATTAGAAAACAACTTTTGAAATATAAAAGAATTTATTTAAAAAACTGTATGTAAAAAATATTAATAATGACAGTTTAATATTTAACGAGATAAATCTTAAAAATAACTTCCAATTCAAAAATCACAATCTGTGACACGGAACGCCAATATCGTCGGGATCGCTAATGATAAAATACCTTGGAGCCTCCGAGATATCCACGACATGTCCACGTAACATGTCCTGAAAATATTATACACGGTTCATAAATAATCTCTGGATAGAGACGGGCAAAGATATCCCGACAAGTCGAAATATCGTCCGCGCTGCGACGGCGCCGGATTAGAATTCGAGTGCAGTCGCGACCCGAGTCCCATGAGAGGACGGCAGAGGCCACCGTAAAGGTGCCACGTATGCGTGTGTGTGTGTGTGTGTGTGTATGCGGAAGGGTACGGACGTATTATAAAATTCTCCCCGTGCGCGATCCTGCGAGAGAAAACATTCGCGCGCGGCGGATGAGAAGCCGTAAATAAATCGCGGTTTACGCGCGCATCAAGTCGCTCTTGTTTCTTTCATGAGATTTATTTTATCGCCCAACACATGTCATCTTTGTATAATATCTCAACGTTAATTCGTTTTTACAACTTAATCGCGCCTACGATAATTACTCGCTCGCGCGAATATATCTTGTATAAATCTACGAAGAACTCGTTCTCTCTCTCTCTCTCTCTCTCTCTCTCTCTCTTCTCGATCCACGGAACGTCTTCGGTCGCGAATCTCCGGCGCTTTTGATATCCTTCCTCGCTTCTTTCTCCCCGAGTCTCCTCATCGATCACAAGCGCGCGTACAATCGTATCGTAGTCGAACACGACTTGGACTTTGCCGAAGACAAATCGCAATTTGTTTATGTATCTTTCGAAGACCGGGAGTTCTCTGAGCGAAGGTTTCGGTCGGCGCCAAGATTTACCGCTGTGGTCCCGATTCTGCGGATATCAGAAGCAATTCCATGCTTTGTCTCTCTCTCTCTCTCTCTCGTCTTTTCCCCCCTCTCTCTCTCTCTCTCCCTTTCCGTCCTCTCTTCGAGCCCGACGTCGATCCTCCGTCGTTCTTTCGTCTTGCCTCTCTGCGCGTCGTCTCTTCCATTGCGCTTTCGCTCTCGAGGTAATCTCCAAGAACTTCTGGAGATGGATCGTCCCGCGGGATGGAAACCGAGGACCGACTTTACCCGCGGCATTTACGCAAACAACCGGAGAAACTACGTTTCCCGTCGGTTCGCGTCACGGATCTCTCTTCGGCTCACAATCAGCGAGAGAAATAATTCTCGGGACAGTCGCGACTTTTCTGCGACGAAAGCCCTCGAGCGTCATCTCGTGCGTTTCGACTATTTAATAGTGAAATAACGTTGGGAATGGTCACACCAACAACAGAGAGCGTGCAACGTTTTATAAATAAACTTAAATATGTAATTTTTAATGTAATCAAGTGAGGAAATATTTTATTTTCAGCTAATTTGTAGCGTGGGATCTCGTCAACGTCTCTATCTCGGAATTCTTGAGAATATTTTTCAGAAAATAGACTCTTAAAAGTCACTGTTGGAGAGTAAAATTCTTGATCATTGCTGTCAAAGAATGAAGCATTCAACTTTTAGTTTTTCTCCCGAATACTTGCGCCATTTTTTACAAAATTCAGCAGAGTTTCTGATGTTTGTATGCTTACTTAGATGAAGCGACTTTTTTTGAATATTATTTTTCGCGAATAGCAACCGGTTGAATAAGGATTTTTTGTCTCCCTATTATCTGGTAATATTCAATTATGTAGTTTAAGAAAATCGATAATTTAAATTCGGATTTTTTAATCGTTTCACGGATACCTTTGATAAATTGAATTTTGTAGGCGACTGTCAAATCTACTAATATAAATTTAATTATGTTAAGCATCACGAGAGAATAACAATAATATAATAATATTATCTCGGTAAAAAAGAGCTCAACAATAAACTGTTTTATAAAATTTATTCAATTATTTTGTTCAAAATGGAAATGATAAAGTAATCCATCTTTTGTCATGATTAAAATCACATCGATTTTATTCTTTAAGGTCTCCTTTTCCGTACTTAAATTAATTTAATCGTATTTTTTATCAGATATTAAATTACTTTGCGCGAAACAAAATGCGTCCCACAGTTCCAAGAAACATTGCAGAAATCGGGTTCGGAATAAGACGGGGAAGTCAGAGAAGACTAAAGGGGAGTACGACAAGTGCCTCAGGACAGGAATAAGGGTCGTCGAGGATGGTGTCAAAGCCAAACTAGCGAAAGGGTGAGAGGGGAAGAGCTAGCTTCTCCAGTCCGTTGGCTCTCGTCGGTCGAGCCTCGAGAAGTCCAGTCACGTCCACAGGTTCTCCGGGGTGAGACACGGGTACACAAGCCTTAACCTTTGCTTTTTCCCTTCGACCGCCGTCCTCAAAGCTTCCTTTGCTAAGGGCTCGGTTGTGGCCTCGGATAAGAGTTGCCGCGCTACCGGGCGCAAAGCCCGAATCGCGATTGCATTCGCGTCTCTTACGACGTCGCTGCCTCGGGAACGACTTTGCAACGCATTAAGTTTAACCAGCAGGATGTGCGATAACTTCCCACCTATCTATCCCAGTCACCTAAGAGGAGATGTGTACCTTCTCACCGGGTGATAAAGAACACGTGCATGGGAGCAAAACGCTAACTGATTTGAACTTAAGCCGCGCGAAATTATTTTGTGAGAACGAAAAATCGATAGTGCTCATGAATCCCTAATTCGATTGACAGAACATCACTTGCAATAATGTATAATAATATATAAAAATTGTATAAACACGAATTAGTATATATACACCAATTAATATACATATGCTATTAGTAAGACTTTAAAACTTTAACGCGCAAACAACAGAAGTTGAAGGCAAATTAAGTATTTAATTTCCTGTTTAGCACGATATTATTTTAAACTCAGCTCGACACGAGTGACATTTCCGTTACTTCTTGTCTTGCTTTTATTTCGATCCGAGATAAAGTTTCCTGGAGAAATCGCGCGAAATGATCCGCTCGTAGCGGGCGAAAACGCGTGTCTTCCATCTTCCACGATTGGAAAAAAAAAAAAAGAAAAAGGAAAAAGCTCTACGCGACACGTCGATGTCGAGCTCTTTTAAGCGAAACAAGTCCGCGCTCGCTCGCTTGTTCAGTCAGTTATTTAGTGCCGCGATTTGGTCGCGTTTATTCGAGCGAACATCCTCCGTTTGTTTAGCATTTTACAACCGAGCGACGGTTCATGCATACATATACGCGGTATCGAATTTCAGAAGCACTTTTTTTTTTACGCTATTCGTGAAAGCGATCGGCGGCTAACGAGGGCTGATGAGGCGTCGTCGTTCGATAATTATGTACTGGCTGAATTTTAATTCGAGATTTTTTTCTAGTCAATCGATTTGGTAGAACGCGATTTTAAAAAATCGCTTCGAAAATATGTCTTTATCTCGAGATTATTTATGGACCGTGTATAATTTTTTTTGCAGGACATATTACGTGGAAGTATTTTGACATTAGCGATCCAGACGATATTGACGTTCCGTGCCACAGATTATATGATTCTTGAATTAGAAATTGTCTTTAAGATTTATCTCATTAAATATCAAATTGTAATTATTAATGTTTCTTACATAAAAGCCAAAATTTTTAAATAGTTTTTTTTTTATTTAAAAAATTGTTTCTTGATATTCGGACTCTCTTTGAACGATGTTAATAAGAGCCTTGATTTTTCACTTAAATTGAATATTATATAAAATGAGAGAAAAAAAATGTTTTTACGCGCATAAAAAAATAGACGCATAATTTTTCTCGCGTGAACATCAATGGCATGACAATGATTTAAAATGTGCGCTTGGGATTAAAACGGCGTGATATGGTACACCATTCGTTCTTCTTTTTATTCATTTACATGGATTTATTGATGTGCTATTTATTTTAATTATATTGTGTAATATCAATCGTTGCACGAATCGGATTTGTCTATGCAATTAAGTCTCTTAAATTTATTTACATAACAAATATGTAGTATCTTTTACCTTCACTTCTATCTTTAATATCCATTAATTTTTTTTTTTTTTCGATCTGTGGCAAAGCATAAAAATAGACTCGCGGCCATATATCTTTATTGCATCTGTCAGAATTATCAGAATATTTGACATTATCACATTTGGTGAGTGACGCCACTTCGATCGATCTAAAAAATGAAAAAATAATAAAGTGGTGTTTAATTAAATCTTAATTTCTATTTTTGCTTCGACGAGTAAATACAAATCATAAGATTTAGAGAAATGCTTCGCAGATTCGAAAGGCGAACGCGTAGATCTATAGGCAAAATATATAGTATATGTTCGCATCGGCATTGTATGTTACGTCATTGTATCGGATTAAGAATATCGCAATGACCGACATTCCGCCTAGCGGCACTAAACTTAGAAATGCACTTAAGCGAATCAATAAACACGTTTCGAACTTTGTGAATCTTCTCGCTTCAGTCTTTTCGCCGTTCCATGCTTGAATGCGAAGTTTACTCGCATCGAACTTATTGTTGGAGCCAGTAATACTCGAAGGTATTTTCATTGTCGCTCCTTTATTCACGCAAGTGAACTTAGAGCATTAAAAGAACTTTGCTTATTAAAAAACGACGCTCACAGCTCACAATCGAAATTAGACTTTCACTAAATTATGCTCTTATTAATTTGAATTATACCTATTTTATCCACCTCTGCATATTTTCATTTATATTAAATATGAATGACCACTTTCCCTGTTGCGTTCTACTAAATCTTCTATAAAAAACTTTTTTAGACTGGTAAAAGTCAACCTTATTAATAAATGATGGTGGCCTTTGCGAAAATAAATACCTATATATACATATATTAAAACGTGTGAAGAGCATAAGAGAGTATATGACGGCGTTAATGAAATCGCGATCTGACCTCATCTCTCTCCTTAAAATTCATGAACTTTTCGCAGAAATCCAGTGCGCAAAATCACATTTTCCTTTGGATATCGAATCCTCCTCTCCTCGCTGAATTTTGAAATTCCCTACGTGAAATGTAATAGCTACCTCGGCGATATACGTGGCGACGTGCGCTGTTCGCTCGCACGCGCTAAATTTTAAGTGTCACCGTCGCGAGTAATCAATTTGCGGCGCATCGACGGAGATATCAGCACACATGGACACGCGCGTGCCCCGATTTTCAATCGTATATATGATATACGTACAATAAAAAGGGCGCGCGTTTCTCCTTCGTGACCGCCCCCCGCGCGCGAACGGCTGTAAAGGAAATATCGTTGAAAGCATAATTTCCACTATGTTATTCCGGAAAAATATCCGACCTGTGCATCTTGCACAATATAAAAATACGGGAATCTAGTTTCGTACGCTATCATCGCGCACGCGATCTCCGCCGTGATAAAAAACAAAAATACATAAAAAAACGGTAAAACGGGTCGATCCAATGTAATTTGCTATGCAAAATACCTTCATCGAATCGTCCGCGCTTTCGAAATGCACGCGCGAAAATTATTTTCCCGTCTATCCATTACGTGGCAGGTTTATCTTTTACACACACGTAACGATTAACATTTATCCATTTCTTCGATGTTTCAGATCAGATTGATCTAGAAAAATTTTGATCTGATACATTCAACGCGATCAAGAGCGCGTTTCGTATTTTTAAATATTATTTTTACCCAACACTATGTAAAGATTCGCGTGGAATATCGTGTGTAATTACAGTTATGTCTGTTCTGATTTCTGATACCTATATCGGAAAACTCTCCATAATTTATCATGGCTGTACGAAAACGTTTAATAACTCGTACAGCTCGGCGTTAATCGATCCGGCTCACCGCCCCCCTCCCCTCCCCCCACCCCCAACCATCGACGCAACAACTTTCAGCCGCGAGTTTCGATATTTACCGGCTAGAAAAAGAGGATTACATGACGATTCCGTCAAAGGGTAAAGGGAGCTCTTCGTGGGAGAATCGACTCTTTCCAGCGTGAGCGATTACCGCCATTTGAAAAATTCGACCGGAAACACGATCGTCCGTTGTTTCCGTCACACTAAAGAACGCGATGGGAGTGGGCGATCGGAGAGAAAAGGTACAAAGTGGAAAACAAAGAGCGAGAAAGAGAGATGGAAAGGGTAGAAAGTACGAATTGAGTCGGTGGAGAGCGTCAGGGCGGGAGGGGGTTGGACACGGTGGGAAACGACGGGGGGAAAAAAAAAGAGAGAAAAAAAAGGATAGAATCACCTCGCGGTGGACGAGGAGATTGGCATTCACGGTTAGTGAAGCTCTGGTGGTCGCGAATGGAGAGCGCAGGGTATCTGACTGGCGGGGTTTGCGAGGGGGGAGAGGGGAGGGAAGCGCGCAGCTATCGGGCACGGTCGGTCAATTTAAACCGAAAATACAAAAAGTAAATTAGCCGGACAGAACGACCGTTCGGTGGTTTGCTCGCCGCGACGGAATGCGCGCGAGCGCGCGCGCCCGTCACGTGTGTGTCGGGGTTCGTATGTGGTGCTTGTGGTCCGTGGTATTTTACGGATACCCGGTATGTTATTACAGAGCGGGGCATGCGACACGAGCCCTTCGCGCGGGGTCGTGCGCGCGATGCCCGGAGTCTAATCGGTTCGCCGGTCCCTATGATGTATCATTATGTCGATACACCTCGTACGAAAGTCTCTTTTTAACTGCGTTTTCCCCCACTTTTAGTATTTATTTCACATTCGTTTATAAGGTAGTTTCGCGGCTCGTGTACCGCTTTTCTGAAAAAAAAAAAATTATGAAAAATAGAAACAATTGTATTTTGAATCGTAAATCACTTTAAATCTGTCTGAAACGTTAATCTAATTAAATACTATTTAATTAAGAATGTAAAATTTTTTCAATATGCGATAAAGAGTAAAAACTCACAAATATGATTTACTTTTCATTAATGCTTTTTTTTTTTTAATTTTTTCTCTTTATAATTATGAAAATGTTTAATACTTTGTATGTAAATTTTAAACACTATAATTATACTGCATATAACAATATCATCGACTAATCTGACAACTGCAATTAAAACATCAACCGTATGAAAAATGTCATCCGCTTTATATTTTAAAAGTTCTTGATCCTTTTTGATCAGCAATCCATCTCTCTCAAAATTACTCAAATTTAAGTATTATTAATGTTTCTAAAATTTAATCGATGACCGATTAATTTCAGATCGGACAAAAATTCCACGAATAAAAAGAAGATGCGAAATCTAAGGCAATATTTATTCGAAGCCAATAATCCTCTTACACATTCAACTCAATTCTTTCCGCGTTAAAAAAAAATGCATCACGGTTGGAAATTTTGGCTTCAATTCGACATATGTATATCGCATGTCCCAGACAGTCTACACACATTTTTGTGTTGATTTAACATAATATAGATATGTTAAATAGCAACACTAATACTATGTTAATAGTTCAACACAAAATAAATGCAAGCTTCATAGTAATTTGAAATAAATTTTGTGTAAGATCAACATATTTTTAATGGTAAAATTAACATGGAAAAAAAATTATTAATAGTCTGTAATCACTCTCACACCTATTATAGAATAAAATCAATATTTTTTTCTGTAAATTTTAATAGATAAATCCCATCGCTAATAATACGGAACATATCTATTGTGTAAAACGAAAAATGTGCACATTGTATTACTTTCACACTTTTTTCAGTTGTTTTAATAATTTAACATTCGAGTTTAATTAATGCAACAACAATATGTAAAATTAACACATGAATGTGTTAAATATTTAACACAAAAATTTTAACCGGCATATTTTTTAACAAGAAAATATAAATTTTCCAACTGTGTATATATACAAGATAGATCGCGCGATCGAGATGAGCGCGAAGCGAGTAATCCTCCGGTGAGATAAACCTCGCCGATAGATCCTGATAGGTCCGCCTGGCTTCCGGCGTCGAGGAATGTTATTTAGCGGCTATATGGTAGCGATTGCGCTGTTATTGGCTATCCGGCTATCCCGGCGATGGGGATCGATCGAATGTTTTCAATATTAAATTCACAGTAGCGCGCATCGCGGACACAAAACGCGCCCCGCGCGGCAAATATCTAGAGGCGATACTTTTAAGCAAATGTGCATACAAATGAATACTCTGGGCTCTCGTATCGAGACGCGAGGATGCAAACGAATACGCGCTTTTCCGCGAGAGATGGGTTACGTGTAGTAACTAACTGTGCGCATCCACGCTTCCAGATTGCCCCTGTACTCGGCCAATTATCGAGCCCGCGTACGCGAGCAACGACACGTCGTAAACCTTCCATTTCGATCGATCGTTTAACGATACCTAGCACTTCGTGGGTAAATCGTAATGTTTTGCTAAAGCGCCGACTACAATATCTTCCAGCAAACGCGATTCAATTCTATCGCGACTATTTTTCCGATAGAGAGAGAGAGAGAAAGAAAGAGAATTCTAGTCGATCGGTATTTTTTTTTTCTCTTCCATATCGTAGGAATAGTTCGAAATAGCGACACTCGAGAGTCTCGAGCCGAGATACACCTCGTCCTGAGTCTAACGGAAGTCTCGCGACTATTGTGTGCAGCTGTCGTGAGCAACGCGCTGCATTTGTGGATTACTTCCTCGGGTCTCTTTGGCGAACGATCGATGCTCTTACCTCGAACTAAGTCGCACGGAGGAGAATGCGCACGGGTCCTTATTTGCGCCGCGGTCGGGCCATGATTAACAGCTGTTCCGAGCCTTGTTTCGCCGCGTCGCTTTTCCGGCTGTAACGGCGACTGGGCCGTATTAAAATGCACGAGTCGGGAAAGAGGGGAGGAAGGAGGGAGAAAATCGGGGTGGATTTCTCAACCCGGAGATTTTTCGAAGGAGACATCTCTCGTTGGCACCAAGGTCATTTGTAGAGATACGACGGAGGGAAACGCGCGGATCTCGCAGCATCCTTTCTCTCTCCCTCTCTCTCCCCCCCTCTCTCTCTCTCTCTCTGCCGTTTAATTAGATTATTTAAGTAGCTTGCCGCGCTCCTGTCCCAGGCTCGGGTTTCATTCGTTCGCGCGCGAGGACGGACGACACCCCCGTCGCCTTTATACGTAAAACTTTGCTTTTCGAGGATGCGGGGCACAAAGGCCGCCGAGGAGGCGACCGAGGGAATTCATTTAATATCGATTTTCTCGAGGACCTTCGATGCATCTCGTTTCCCGTCCCGTTGCTCCCTCTCCCCCTTTCCCCATTTCATCACCGCCCCCGCACCCCCAAGTCTCGCTATATTCGAAAGCACGCCACCTCTAATATTTCCTTTGTAAATCAAGCGCGCTCCCCGGGTTCGTGTGAACAAGTAATTCTTCGGGCGGACGGTAGTTATCGGGGTCGCGTTTCAAAACAATACCGTTTTATAAAGCGAGTGAGGTTCGGTATTGTGTGCACAGTCACCAGGCGAAAGCAATCACGCAATATTTGATTTCACTAAGGTCCATTGATCTCGATCAATCTTGAAAATCTACGAGCTATTAACGATATACAGAGGATATTCACAAAAAAAAAAAGAGAAAATGATACACTATTTGGTTTCTGGGCTCTCAGCTTTTAGCTAAAAGTTCGAAATAAAAATTTATATACACTCACGGATATTTACTAAATACTCTGCTTCCTATCAGATTGTGTATCAGATTTGATACTATTGTTCCAAACTTCTTTTTTTGTAAATGGCCGTTTATAAAAACAGAACTTACAAAAATATAAATCTGAAAAATTGGTCCCCGAAATCGATATATTCATTGAAACCTATCGAAACATGGTAAGGATTACAATAAGAATTACCACACAAAAATAAAACTGACATAAAAATTTAAAAACATGAAGAATAACGTAACATCATATTTAAAAAAAAAAAAATACTATTTTTTGACTACCGTTATTGTATAAATCATTAAATGGAAATTAATTAGAATCATAAACAAAGCTTTTGATAGAAACCGATTTAACATAAGTAAACAAAAAAGCGGATCGAATTTATATTAGTTAAAAATATAACATTCAATATTGCCGAAAAAAATTAAGTAGATATAAAAAATCGGTTTAGAAGACCAAAAGTTTGTAATATTTTAAGTTGATCCCTAATTAAGTATATAGTTGCAGGTATCATTTTTTCATATTTATTTTACAAATTATTGATGGGGCAATTTAATTCGTAGCATAACTCTGTGCAAGTATCTCTGCCGGTCGAAATGTTGCGGGAGAACTGTGAGACTCCTTCTCTCTCTTTCTCCTTCTAGATATTCCTCCTGAACGAATTTGCGGCAAGAGGTTCGAAACGAGACGATGCTGCAGAGAACTTTTTGAAAATTTATTACGCCGGTCCTTGCGGCATCGATGCGACGGCGAGCACATGCCGTCTCGCGAAATATCGCTGATTCATCGATAACATAAATAGAAGTTTAATTAATTCACCGCTCGTTTAACTCGGCTGACAGGTCGACGTTTCGCCGCGTCGCTTTTCCGGCTGTAACGGCGACTGGGCCGTATTAAAATGCACGAGTCGGGAAAGAGGGGAGGAAGGAGGGAGAAAATCGGGGAGGATTTCTCGACCCAGAGATTTTTCGAAGGAGACATCTCTCGTTGGCACCAAGGTCATTTGTAGAGATACGACGGAGGGAAACGCGCGGATCTCGCAGCATCCTTTCTCTCTCCCTCTCTCTCCCCCCCTCTCTCTCTCTCTATATCAGGCTAGAAGGTGGTTATACGAACTGGCGGGGTCAGCAGATAGAAACTCGATTGGATACCTAAGGATATCGGATGCTCACGGGATGCAACAATTGACGCTCGTGTCAGACTTATTCGAGCGCTCGAATTTAAATAAAATCCCGACTTTTTTTTTTTTTAGTAATTAATTTAATTTAATTTAATATACATATAATTGAGAAATAAAATATGTTTAAGTACGAAAAGAAACGCGATAAATAGTTTAATAAAATACGTCGTAAAATCGTGAAAAAATACATTTGCTTTTCTAGAGATATTTATTGAAGCAATCGAACGGAATCTAAAGGGACCCGTGTCTCCGGTGATAACAATAGCCGCGTTTTAACAGAAAATTGCACGAGCGTTTTTTGTCCCGCCGAACGCTTTAAATATCGCAACATCAGTTTGGGAATTAAACGCGATGTAATCAGGTGGACACGCTGTACGATATTGATTAACTTGCGGATAATCCTGATTACCGGCGAATACACAATTACGTCCTTTGCATCAGGTGCTGTAAATTAATTGGTGTGGCTGAGTAACGTCAGCTTGAAATTATATCAATGTTTAACTTGTCGACAATTACTCCGATATTGCGCGCTGAAAAAAATCCACTGTAGGCTCACCGATGTGATTTGATTACGAGATAGAATACAGTTCGATTATTCATTATCGGGAGTGGTGTTGCAAGTTTATTTGCGACGAGTACTCTTTAATGAGACCAAGAGAGAGAGAGAGAGAGAGAGAGAGCTCTCAAATTATTTAATGAACTTGGGAGGAACTCAAACTTGGAAAAGCCGTACGAAAAGACGATCTTATTCCGCGAATAAATCCTTCACCTCGGGAGTACAACTTACATCATTCACTCATCATTTATACGGCGGTGCGTCATATATAGCCAAGATATTGATAGTGTATGCGGGGATAAAAGTAGACTATTTTATTTCTCATTCAATGCTCTTAAGGTAGTCGTTTCTTATCTTCGACTCGCCTTCATCCAATCGAATTAGAAGAGGCCGACGGTGGTTGATAAACGTCCGTAGATAAGCTCGGATAGAGATGGAACGGCCGAGAACTGTCTTCTTGCGTTTTCTATCTTCTTCTTCTTGTCAGAGGAAGCTTGCCCGTATCGATGACGTGACACGCCTTAGTCTTTCGATAATGAAACCGCGTGTTAAAATCCACCGATCTATAACTGACCTGATATCGAAGAAACGTTATGTTCGCGGTGACATACTAAATTAAAATCGTTACCTTCGAGAGGGTTTAAAATAGCGGACCTCGCGAGAGGATAACCAGGCGGAAAAATCAATTATAACGCGACGCTCCCAAAGGGAGACTTTGACCGGGTTCGATGCGTTGAATTTTCAATCTTTCAAATAGGTACGTATATCCATAAGTCATGCCAAGATACGCCACGATCGCGTAATATCTCTGCGTGCGCGCGCACACGCGCGCGGGGATGGACAACGATTCTTTACTATCCCGGTACGTCCTTTCGAATTTACGGTAATACGTATCGCGATAGCGCGTAAATCTTCGCAGACGCGGCGATTCGCGGGAAATTGGAAAAGCCGTCTGCGGCGATTGCCGATATGTCCGCTCGTCCGTAGATACATATTTTAATGATGCATGGAAAGGAAAAGACTGTCAGAATCGTACCTTCTGCGGCGAATCAATCGATTGCGATTGTATTCTCGTTCACGCAGATGTCTCGCGTATTAATTCACCACATTTACCATACATATGTTTATCATTTTCTTATTTATCTTTCGTCTAAAATCAAATTTAACGCAACTTATACCATAATTAATTACGTTTAATTGGTAGATCAAGTATCTCTTTTTCTCGCAACGTTGTAATATATATATTGTAATATATTATAATCACATTAAAGTACTCAACAATTATCTGCGATATTAAAATGTACAAAATATGCAATATTCTATTTAAAAAATAAAAGTTTTCTTAATACATTTTAAATAATTTATTTAATGTATTAAACGAATTATTTTTTAATTTGCTTTATTAAATAGATTGTTGCACTTTTTTATTTATCTATTAATTATACGTGGAAAGGAAAAAATCATCAGAACCGGTACCCTCTCTGGTGAATCAATCGATTGCGGTTGTATTCTCGTTCACGAAGATGTCTCGCGTATTTATTCATCAGATTTACCATACATATGTTCATCATTTTCTTATTCATCTTTCGTCTAAAATTAAATTTAACGCAATTTATACCATAATTAATTACGTTTAATTGGAAGATCAAGTATTTCCTTTTCTCGCAACGTTGTAATATATATATTATAATATATTATAATCACATTAAAGTACTCAACAATTTTCTGCAATATTAAAATGTACGAAAAACACACAACATTCTATTAAAAAAATAAAAATTATCTTGATACTTTATAAATAATTTATTTAATATATGAAACAAATTATTTTTTAAATTGTTTTATTAAACAGAATGTTGCATTTTTTATTTATCTATTAATAATCACTCGAGTCGAGACGAATTCAATGATATATAATGCAAGATTGCTGGATATTATTTATGTTTAACGAAAAACATAAATGTATGTTGTTAATTCTCAATTTTTGAAGTGATTTTTCTTGAAAACAAAACCTCATATTTTTTACCATAAATTTTTGATTTATTTTTGCACAAGCAGTTACCCCTTTTTCTAACGGAACCACGATTTCGAATGCACTCAAATATATTGCCGTGTCGTTTTTCAAAATAAGATGTTCCCCGCGTAAACTGGATGAAAGTTTGTAATGACAACACGTTGGAAGCCGTATGCAGTAGTTTAGAAGTAAACCGTTTGAGTGGCAGTAAATTGTTAACGAGCTAAGTAACATTCGTCGCCTGTTTGCAGCTGAAATTTATCGATCTGATCATTTACATTCGTGCCAGTTGATGCTACTGTGAATCACCGATGAAGCACATATCCTCCCACGCCATTCCGAATCGGGTTATTGTCGATGCAGTATGCTCCAGTTAATCGATAACTGCGCAAACCGTGTTCAGAGAGCATTCCTAATGTATCCATTGTCTTTGAACAGATGTATCTACCTCCCCCTGTCTATCTCCGCCCTCCCCATCCTCAAGCTCACTTCTTCTTTGTCTATCTTGCCTCCTCCATTCTCCTCCCTGTTGTTGTCTATCGCTTCAAAAGGCAGCTCGATGGGGTAATTCTGGAGCGTGTGCAGCTGCTTTTGCCTAATTTCCTCATGTCAGTTTATTATACGCGCGTACGAACAGGCCTCCGCTTACGCACACGCGTAACGCGTACACGCAACGTAATACGGCTCGACGCTGTCTAAGTTCCGGGAGCATCGCGAGTGCGATTAATCCCGCGGTTATCAGGGAGGAGCCGTGAAATCATCTACGCGACGCCGTCGAAGTTTCCCGCCCGTATTGGCGGAAAGAGCGATAGAGGGACAGATGCGACCGGCGCAATCGTCACGTTGACAAACTTTACTCGGGCCACCCAGCTTCTCTGATTCTGCGATTAAATGGTTCGAAATGTGTATCGATGTGCACGAGGTTCGTTTATGTGAACTTTGAAACCAGCTTCCTCCTGGCCGGTTCAAAGAGATCTCGAGGCTCTCTCGGCACTCGTATCGGGAATCTCTATCTTATTAGTTTTGCCATGTAAAGCAGATTGAAACGAAATAGAAGAGAAAGAGAGTTTTTCGAGACGAAATTATACTTGAGATCGACAACTCTGTCGTCGAAATAAGTAGAAGTAAGTTGAGATTTTCGAATGTTAAATAAGATAAGTAGATATTTTTTTTGTAAGAGTGAAAAAACTTAATACAGTGATATTGAACGATATAAATATGTCGCTACTTGATTTATCGCACTGAATCTATATATCCAATATTACGCTCGAAATAAATCGAAAATTCATTTCAAATGCGAGTGAAATAAATATAGGTATCTTCAGCATCTTCACAAGCTTTTTATGTCTCAATTAAATCGATGTACGCTCAACATCGTAAATCTCAAACGAGTATTTTGAAATTCTCGGTTAAGGAAAAGCGAAGCTTTTCATCGGTTAAAGAATACATCGATGTTCACATTCTCCCCGTCCTTCCAGATAGTATGTATTCTTGGCCGGGTGCCAATTTGTAAAATGTACGAGCGACACGTCTCACGGATTCCTAGTTCTGAAGACAGCTTTCCCGGGGTAAATTATTCAAACTAATGGAATCACTCGCAATCGAAGAGTGCCACGGAGTACTTTCGGAGATAGCGACTATACCGGATAGGACGGGGGAGGACGAGGAGGGGGACGGGGGAGGGGGAGGAGGAGTCTCTTCCGACGCGGCGTTCCACGGCGCACGGGAGGTGACACTGAATATTAATTATTGGCTGGGAGCTGATCGGACATAAGGCACGGAGGTATTCGATTAATCTCGATCTCGTGGAAGCTTAATCGAGTCTCCGGCGCCGGTGCAGGCGGGATATAGGCGAGGGGGTTTCGTGGGATGGGGGGAAACGCGGCGGGGAAGGTCCCAAGTTGGGAACTTATGTTCCGCAGCGTGTGGCAAAGTTGTCGGGCGCAATCTTGAGATTGCAGAGGCGGAACGCTGGAGGAAAATGGAAGAGAGCACGGTCGACGCGATGAGAAGAAAGAAACAAGAAAGGAGAAGAGAAAGAATAGGGGAGAAAGAGAGGGCTGATGAAGCGAGAGAAAGGCTAACGGGAGGAAGGGATGGACGAGAGAGAGAGAGAGAGGGGGACGAAGAAATCGGGCGCGATGGAGGTCTATCCGAAGGTACGCGCGACTAAATGAAAGGAATGTAAATCATAAAAAGTTACGAGCTTTTAAATCTCCTACAAGGTGGTGCACGTTCGCTTTAATTACCTTACATCTCTCATTCCTTCCCCGGGGCCTCCGTCGACGGGATGGGCGACGCGGCCTCAACCCCCACCGAGGAGAGGAGAAGAGAACTTCCTTCCCCCTCCCCTCGTTCCCGTTCTTACTTACGCTCGCTCGTTCTCTCATTTGCATTCCTCGAAAACGGATATCTCCCGGTCCTTCTCGAGTTTCTCTCTCCCTTTCTCTCTCTTTCTCTCTCCTTTCTTCTTTTCTCGTACGCCGAGTGGCAGCGCAAACTCTTCGCCGCGAATAGATCACCTTCCGGACCGTACGCTCTTGGGGATAATTAGCTACGTGGCCGTAGCGCACTCACGTTCTGATATGCGGCGTATACCATGAAGAAGGACGAGGAGAGAAAGTATAGGACGGTAAGGAAGACGACAAGATGAAGAGAGAGAGAGAGGGGGGGGGGACGGGAATCAGACAAAGTGAGAGCTAGAAAAACCATACGTACACGTTGCACGGTCGTTATTAACGTCACCGCCAAGGGATTTGCTCGCAAATGCTGTTCCGCAAAGATATGCAATCTTACCAGGAAGAATGGGTTAGGGGTGGGAAGACGTGGAGGATTGCTTTCTAAGTGATTGTGAGATAAGTGGAGCCGCTCTCCTTTTCGCCCTGCTCGAACGACCTTAACTCCATAAGGACGATGAACTATCGCGATGCTGTATATCGACCGCCGGTGCTTTTTTACGGATTTAGACTTTGCGACGATTGTCCCTTTTTTTCGAAATCCATTATATTTACCCAGATATATTTATATCATTTATAATATGAATGAGACTTGTCGGAGAAATGCTTTGAATTTTCCAAGATATACACGTATATTTATACTCCCTTGAATATTCATGACAATTAGATTAGGAAGGGTAATTATTTGCGTCATACTGTTATTAAGGTCAATGGGGGGGGGAGGGGCAGATCGATAAACTATGTCTAATAATACCGATTTACGTTTCGGACAACATCAAAATAGCGAGGTTAAGTAATTGTATTTACCGAGCGTATTCGAGCAGTAAATTCATTATGAAATCCCTCCTACGTTTCCTACCCGTAGAGCTCTAGGGAGAGAAATGCAACCCTTGTTTATGTTACGAGCGATGTTCGGGAGGATCATATAGTCGTGCACCAATCGAGTGTCTTCAAAATTTCACGGCGTCACAGTGCTTACTCGAGAACTTGTCGAAAAGTTATTTACACTGTCTATCCTTGGCAGGAGATTGTAAATTGGACCGAATATATAGTCTTTCGTAGCCGTTAATATATCGAATTTTTCGAAAGTTTGCTAGAGTGCGTTGTCGCGATGACTTTTGCCTTGAAAAATCATTATTTCTTTCGACGTGAAATTTCGCGAGTCGAATTTTTATCCATATAACATTCTCCAATTAAATCCTAATAAATTTCATCTGGCAAAACTTTGGACCCTTAATAAATGTATATTGAAACAATCGCGTTATACTTGTTAAAAAGTTAAATTGAGAAAAAAGAAATGACCAAAAAAGCTCTTAATTACATTAGTTTACAAATTTCACACTTCTTTAGTGCCAGAAATGGAAACAACTTTTTTTAACGTATTTTGGGACGCTGAATCCAAATTCGCAAGGCAAAATGGCCTATCAGGTCAGGTTTTCGAGAAAAACGGGGATTAAAATCCTCCAAAAACGCGTTTTTTTACCATTTTTGAAAATTAGCAGATGAACTCGATGTGCAAGAGACTTCAAACAGAGCTCAAATAAAAGCTTAAACATTGTACTTTAATATAAAAATCTTTTACCGCATGTACAATCAAACCTGAAACACGCTTTGTTTTTAAGTGTAATCGTACTGTGTCAAGCAGAATGATTGTACCATGCAATCCTATTGCAGGTAAAAGATTCGATATTTTTATATTAAAGTACAATATTCAAGCTTTCATTTGAGTCTTGTCTGAAGTCTCTTGCAAGTTGGGTTCGTCTTCTACAAATTTTCAAAGATGGTAAAAAACGCGCTTTTTAGAGGTTTCAATCCCATTTTTCTCGAAAACCTGACGTAATAGAAATTTTTTGATGACAGATTTGTGCTCAGCGTTTAAAATTACTCTAGAAAAAGTGTTCAAATGCTCTGGCACAAAACCTTGTAAACTAGTGTTATTATTTATTTATACATAAAAATATTAGAATGACATATAGATGTGGAAAAGCAAAAGTTCGATAGAGTACAAATGTGAATACTTTTGTCGCAGGAGAATACATATCTAACCAATCGTGTATCGTGACTGCTCGTAGATATGCAAGACACGCGGATGCGACAGAGTAATATATAAAGGGTTGTAATACGTTACGGAAAGGGAAGGACGAGCTCGGTGGATGGATGGGACATGCATCATGGGGTGACAGCCGGAACAAATGGAATCTGAACCAGCAATCCTCCCCGGCATAAACTGCTTATGTATTGGAATCTCCCGGATGACACCCAGAGCGTTGATCTAATAATATTTTAAGTAATAGAATCTCTCTCCGTGGCCGAGTTATTTCTAGTTTCGACTATTCATCAACTATTATTATCGCTAATTATTTTCAATCTAAAATACAAAACGCAGGTTTACCGAGGAAGAATCCGGGGTTCAGTGATTTTCCGAGATATTTCGCGAGCTAGGGGATGAAAGGGGCGTGAAGTAACGCTATTCCGCGAAGGAAGGAGGGCGCAAAATCGACTTAACGAACAAAATTGGAAGAGTATAGGGTGACCGAGCATTTGAAATAACGAAATCAAAGCGCATCTCCGGACTGGGAATGACCTCGTTTCCGGATCTGTTTCCGGATCTAGGTTAGACGACATTTCGAAGCTTCGAGGAGCTCAGGCTGTCGGTTGGCCTCTGTATATTATTCAAGCGTCTTCCACCTCCTTTGGCACCGTGCTGTATACTCTAGTCGATTCTGACCTCAGGGTCCACAGTTTCCCTTATACGAGGCAAGCGATCCGAGAGAGAGAGAGAGAGAAACATCGTAATAAAGGATACAGATTCGTCCCGGAAGACTGACACCGACTCAAAAATCGATGCGTCGACGAGATCCTCGCCGACGAGAAAATCATGAATTTTTCTCGCGCTCTCCTCGAGTCTTGCTCGTTTAAGATTGCGTTAAGGGTGCAAGATTGCATTTCCAATTTTCCAGAAGCTGTTCTCTTCAAGTCCTCTGCAACCTTCACGATTATTCAAATAGATGTTTGTTTATACGTTGTTGATGTTTAGGCGCTCGACAGAAATTTATGAACTTCAATTTAACTTCTAACTGCTATGATAGTTTTGTACTTTGCGCGTGATTAATTAGCATATTCATCGCTACTCGTTTTGCCTTATACTTTGCGCGGAATAAAGGAGAAAGAAGATACTTTTATTTCTTCTTTAAACATTTTCCTCTTAAATAAAGGAATTTTCAAGATATATAACTTGTATGGCCAACATTTTTTATCCTTGATTTCTTGTTGGAAAATATTAGTTATAAAATAATAAAATAATAATAAATAATAAATAAAGCAAAGTTAATAATAATAAAAAATAAATTGTGGAAATAACTTAACAAAGTTAATAATAATAAAATACGAATAAGTGTATCTTTAAAACGCAATTCAGGAAAATTCACTTGCAGATTAAACATCCGAGTAAAACACTACGAATAAGATCTTCCATTTTCCCGTTGTATTAAAAATGTCGTTCATTCCCGCTCCCCACCTGAAAACTTTACAAACTTTCACCCCCTTTTCAAGGGCCCGCGGAAGAATTACCTCGGAATGAGCCGCCAGGCTCATGTATCTCGTGCATCTCGACGCGCAAGAAGGATGGGAAGAGGGAAGGGGGTGAGACACGCGATCAAACAATCGTCGCGAATTAGCGACGACAGAATCCGCGACAATGGGACGAGGAACGACGCGCAAAAAGGGATAGAAAAAAAATATGTAACTTGTTGACATGGATGATCCCGCCGGGCCGGAATACGATTATGTAGTCAAATGAGATTGTGGCATATGCATGAACCCCGGTCCCCCAGGGTCTCCCTTCTCATGCCCCGCCGCTGTTCCCTCCGCGATTTTCTCCCTCCTCCATCACGCGTTCGCGTTTTATTCTCCCTGCTCTCGCTCGTTCTCTTATGACCTCTCACATTTGTCCGGTAATTCTCATAGTAAAGTCGAGGAACTAGTTCTCTCGTCTGCTTTATACAGCGTAAGACCTATCGTTTAAATAATTTAATGACGTGCGAGTTATAAAAGTATCAACGATAATTTAAATAACGATTCGTATATTGTTGAAGAGATATGAAAAATTCATTAAACGAGAGTGATAAAAATAATGTGAATAAATAGAATCCCTGGAATCGCGAATGGAACGTAGATCACGTTCATCGTTTTTATCGAAAGGAACGAAACGAAATAAAAGATGTAAGATGGTTAAAATTCAGGCAACGAATTCTTAGTAGTTCGCGAGGAAATATTTCGACATGCCTCGATAAGGGTTGAGAGCGCTGGAATTTACGGTAAAATCTACTTGCTTCTTCTCGGTTAGAGAGGTCCCTATCGGTGTACGGGAAGAGATGCACTTGTCGATGCACGTGCACAAAGATGTACCATGCTCGTGTCATCTCTTAACGACGCACTGAGATCCCATTACGGCGGTGATGATCTAAGCCCGAGTCATCCTCTTCCCCCCTCCCCCCTCCCCTCCCCCTCTCCCTCTCCTGCTTTCGGCAGCATCATCTCCGCCAAGTTCCATCGTAAGTGGTTTGGACTGATAGCTGGTTGTTCGTGGACTTTGTTGCGATATTGGTTAAAGGGAAACTCTCCTTTCGTGGGGTGAGTAATCTACGGTAATTTCCGTTGTACAGGGTGTCCGAGATATCGGCTACATTCTTTCCATCACTAATTCTGCGATGCGTATGTTCGTGTTTTCTTCTTTCTTCGCGAAAATTTCTTTACTATTTCCTCTCAATAGCGAGCATCTTTATCCACGGATCTCAAATTAAATTCCGTTCAACGTTTAAGCGATACGATATCTTCTCGCTTCGTGCAATTCTATTCCCGGAATACTTTTCTGATACGCGATAACGTCACCTCGATCGATCCTTTAATCCTGGCCCCGGCGCTTCTGTTACATCCTATTTCACTGGATTTACCTATCGTCGCGACGGACGACACACGTCATCCCTTCAGGAAGACAATTCGGGATCTTGTGTTACTCCGTTTACTATTCGATCATTGGTAATGTCCAGATCATGTGGAATCACGCGCGTTTCCTGTAAATGGGATTTCCCTCATGCATTCGGACATCGAGGGAATCCACGTGCTCTCCTCCAGGCACCGTTACCAGGAACAAAGGTAAACCATGATTTATAAGACATGGCACGAACGTGAACGCTTGCAATGGTATTCGCGGATGGAGACGAAGAGATGGAGAGAAAGAGAGAGAGAGAGTGTTGGAACGAAAGGGGTGCGGATATTCAGGAGGGGGATCAGACAGGCGCTATATACGCGTGCGAGGGGGTTGAACGAGTGGCGGAGAAAAAGAGAGAGAGATGCAGGGGGCGGTGGGGAAGAAGAGGGGGTTGTCGTATGGCGGTTTCATTACAGTGATGTATCATTACGTCAGACTTACGCCCCTAACGTCGTACCCGCTCTCTCCCGCCATATATATCTCTCTCGCGTTATTTTATATTTATACGCCCGACGTAATTCATAGGGTTTCGGGAATGCCTGCTTATAATGCGACGCGCTGCGGAATATGCGAATATTGTTAGTGCATACGCCAATGTATGCGCTTTCGTCGACGGTGAGGTCGACGGTTTAACCGAAAAGGGTAGAGATATAAGCTTGTTGTGAAATAATCATAAAGTTCATAGATAAGCGATTCTCTGTGCATTTCAGGAAAAAAGACAAATTATATATATATATATATATATATCATGTAAAAAAAGCTCTGAATAATTTTAGTATTTTTTTCTGAAAAAAGTCAAAAATACAGGATATTCTAAATTTCCACCTTATCTCGTATTCTCTCTCCTGCGAGTTCTCTTTATTTATCTATTATACAATATCCTTTATTTTCCTTTTATGATAGTTTGCATTTACGTAGACGTATTTATAAAGGATATCGAAATAATTTCGCGAGTTCACGTGATAAGTGACGCGATCCCAAGCGTTCTCGCCGAATCTTATGAAATTTGTAACAAGTTAATTTTATTAGCGCGTACATGACACGGAGGAGAAGGAGAGGGGATGTAAAGTCCAAGTCGACGAATATGGAGGAATCGATTTCGGATGCTCTCGACCAGGCTACGTCATGATCTTATTCGGGAGCGATATATCTGGGAAAGGTTGAAAGGTCGAGGTGAGTTTGGGCCACGACGCAGTACAAGACTGTGCCATTTGCCAAACGCGCCGGTAAATCATCTCTGTGGGATTGTCTTTAGAGCCTTGCAGCTGTGTACGTTCGATACACACGCTCGCGTAAGAGAATCCTTTTATATTCTTTAATAAAGAGATATTTTTCGTGATAATTTCGATATCAAAATATATTTTTTAATAAAGATATATTTTTCGTGATAGTTTCGATATCAAAATATATTTTTTAATAAAGATATATTTTTCGTGATAATTCTGATCTTGCAAAAAGTACACACTATTGGAAAATTTGGCTTAAATTTAACATATATCACATGTCCCAAATGATCCTCATAAATTTTTATGTCGATTTAACATAATATGGATGTGTTAAATGGTGACACTAATACTATGTTAATATTTCAACATAAAATAAATGCAAACTTCAAAATAGATTGAAATAAATTTTATGTAAAGTTAAAAATATATTTTTAATGATAAAATTAACTTGGAAAAATGTTATTGACATGTCTGTAGTCACTCTCATTCCTCTCTCTCTCTCTCTCTCTCTCTATTATAGAATAAAATCAATATTTTTCTGAAAATTTAAACAGATAAATCCTGGCACTAATAATACGGAACATATCTATTGTTTAAAATTAAAAATATGTGCACATTGTGTTATTTTACACTTTTTTCAGTTGTTTTAATAAAATTTAGCATTTAACAATTTAATTAACACAACAGCAATATGTAAAATTAACACATAAATGTGTTAAACATTTGACACAAAAATTTGAACCAACATTTTTTAACAAGAAAATATAAATTTTCCAATTGTATAATATTTTATGAATCAATGATCAACACGGATAATTTAAGTTATTATAAATGAAATATTACAACGCAAAAATGGCAATAATGAAGATATTCGATTTTCAATAGCGACACTTTATCGCATGAATGCCATATTTATTTATAAAAACGCTTTTTATCGCGCGATTTAGTGGACCAATTAATACAATTAATGAAGAGAGAGAGTGCTCTTTGTACGTACGACGATCCTTACGCGCTCCAGGATCGAAACTCGGGATTTCCGGCCTTTGTCCGCAGTAATGCCGGTAATTTTGGGAATTTCGCCGGCGCCGGAGCATTTACGAAAGGAACGAGAACTTGGCGATGGAGTCTGGCCGACGATTTAGACGGTGGCCGCATTATCTAACGGAGCGAGTCCAAAGTCTTTGGAAGGCCCGAAGACGATTCAGCCTGCCAATGACTTGTCCGTGGGATTTCCTTTTCCGGTCGTACTCTTAGTGTCCATTGGCCAATTGGCCGCTATCACGCGGCGATCGATCGAATCGATGGTGCGTCGCACATTGCACGGCGAGATGGGATCCAATTTCTCGCGCACCGAGTTTCCAAACCGTGACTTTTCTCGTAAGTCAAAGACGCTCCGCATCGTTCCCTAAATTTCGTCATTCCCTCATAAGCTTCCCGCAATCGTGAAAAAAAAAAACATAATTGTTGAGATATTAATTTTTCCGCAATAATATTTACACAGCTGTACTTATCAAATTTAAAAATTTTAAATACTTTATTTAGCCAGTGTATATCAAATGTTTCTGTTATAGTTTCAGATATTTTATATTATTTCTAGAAGAGCGTTTTATTATTTAAAGGAAAAAAGAAAAAAAGACGAAAATGAACGATCGCAATGAATTTCCGCTCTTCGCGAGAATTCGTTTCCCTCGGTTGTTATTTTAGTACTTTCAAATACTCGATTGTCGTTAATTCAACTCGGCTGATTTCGCCGGGACGGTCCGCGGGGGCGGAAATTCTGTTTTCATGATCGAAATTATTCGGACGTTAAGGCGATTAGACATGCACTTATGCTCGATTAACGCGGAAGGGGACAAAGCAGAAGTAACGGGGGAGGGGGAGGGGGAGCGCGTAGGGGGAAAGGGGTTCGAAAGAACGGTCCGTGCGCGGGAACTGAGCTCAGAAAGGATCATGAAGAGAAGAACGGCCGTTACCGATGTGATAGATACGTGTATATGGACGGGGGAGACCAGAGTACTCCCGATACTCGACGAAGAGAATACCAATTCGCGGATACCCCTTTCTATCTCCCGCCCGGCCGGCCGAAATTTACGGCCGGCGTCCAAGTGTTATTATGTCGACCGTTCGATTGTATCCCCCCGCGTTCCGCATATATAGACCGCCGACGAAATTTACGGTGCTCCGTGGCTGCGCTAGCATTGTTTCGTTCCGGCGTGTGTCGCCCTATTTTACATTTCGTTTTTGGTTTTTTTTTTTTTATTATATGTTCACGCGCGTCTCCGCTTCGCGGACGTTCCAACGTATTCGCGACTTCCGGACACGTGGATGCGATTGATAGATCTCTGGGCCTCATATAGGATTGCGATAGGGATTATAAAGATCATTTCTAAGATCGTGTAAAAAATTGTGTTTAAATAAAATCTTATTTTTACGTAAACCAGATAAAATTTTCTTAAATTGTTTATATATATTGTATATAATTGTATGCCTGAAGCTTTATTTTTGATAGCGTAATACATATAGATTTTTAATTATTTTGTGATTCAAAAAGTGTATTAACATCTCATTATTTTAGTAATAAAAGTATATTCATACGGATTAGTCCACAAATTTTAGTATATTAAATTACGTACGTTAAATTTATGTACATATGTATAATAATTTAAATTATTTTAAATTATTTTTATAGTGAAACTTTAATTTGTTATATCTCCTAAACCATTGCTGTCCCCCACTTATTTCTTGCGGGGAATTACTCGAAAGAACCTTCTTTATAACATATTTAAGTGGCGGTAAAATCGGAGGTGTGTTACCTTTTATGAAGTTTTATCGAACAAAATTTAAAACGGGTTGAAAAGTGGGGGGTGATTACGTTAACTTTGGCCCCCTATTTGAAAGGTCGTTTCTGAAGACATTTTTGACGAGGAACACGGGGGGGGACGGAACCCACTGCGTCCACGCATATACTTTACAACGCGAAGCAAAGTCCACTCCACAATTACTAATAGTAAGAGCAATGAGAATTTTGTGTTTATGTTCAAAAAACGTAAACAACGCAAGACATTAGTAGTACATACGATTCTAAGCTACACATGGAAGATACTCGCTTCAGTGGGACACAAGCTATGAGAAATGGCGCAAATCCAAAATGTCATTCAAAAACTATTTATAAATTTATTCTGTACGTCTTATCTTCAATTCAGCATTCGACGCTAAATCTAATTATACATAATCGGTTTTCATGAAAGCATCAAATTCACTGTTTATATCAGATAAATGAGATTTAAGATAACGTAAAGTCGGGATCATTACTTATTGCGAGAGATATTTGCATTTAACATTATAATCTGTCTTACATCTACAAACGTTGCTCCTTCTTACACATGCATCGTCTAACTATTTTAGCGAAACGTCAAGCGTGAAACTAGGTCGGGTCGTGCGAGTCGTCGGAAATAATTTAATTCTCCCGGATTATCCGTATCTGTTTATTTATTTATTTTTTTTTTTTTCGTTTGCGAACGCACGCGGCAAAATGTTTTTTTCCACGGAATTTCTCGCACGATGGTGACCGTGATGCATCTATTATTGGCGACGAAGGGAATAAAAGTATCGGCGCGGACGGAAACGCGCCGCTGGCGAGTAGAAATTTCCATCGTTTGAGGGGGGACCGATTTCTCGCGCCTGATCGGGGTTCTCGTGACGGGTGGTTCGCCTGTGAAAAGAGAGAAATCACGGGGTCGTGGCGATAAATAAGGCGGTCGATATAACGTATGAATGTCCGCGAGCGTAATGAGGCATCGGTGTTAACGCGAGGACCCGAATCTCGCCGGACGAGATCTCGCGAAAATCGATTACCGATATCAGCCCCCCCCCCCTCCACCCTGCCTCTCTTATCCCTTTTTCTTCTCTCACGGCGCGATATTTTGCGCATCGTACAGCCTTTTCTTCGCGCCTTCTGCCATTCTCGGCCGCGTTCCCGTTCGATAATGGCAGTTGACTTCCGGCTCGGTTAGATACACGCGGCTGTATACGCTCGTGAATGTACAGGGTGTACTAAAACATCTGTATGAATATACTTTTATTATTAAAATAATGAGACGTTAGTACACCTTTAATACACCTTTTGAGTCATAAAATAATCAAAAATCTATATCGGTTGCGCTATTAAAAATTAAGCTTCAGACGCACAATTAAATATATAAATATATATATATATAGTATATAACAATTAAATTGTTGTATAAATAATTAAAAAGAAAATTTTATTTATTTTTACGTAGATTTTATTTAAACTTTTAATTTAACAATTTTAATTTAAGATTCAATTATCAAGATAATTAATCATTAATAATGAAATAAAAAGTTTGCAGAGAGAGATTTTCATTAAATGAAGATCGATTCTATTTTTCATCAAAAGATTCATGGATGGAACGAATCGTAGAAAATCCGAGACACCCGAGATACAGGGGCGAGCCTTGGAGCATTACGCGCGAAGAAAGTACGCGAAAGTTTACTGCTGATGGAGCGGCGCATTCTTCGATTTCGGCTTTATGGTCAAACGACGAAGCACAGCCACTGCCATCGGCATCGTTTCTGCGATACCATCGTTCTTCTTTCGCCGCACACGTCATACCGAAACCGAATTCTGCCGAGACAATCTCGACGATGATTCCAAGGGAATCGTGGCGATTTCGAAAAGATTATCCCCTTCTCACATTTCTCGCGCGAACCGTTCTTCATCATATTGATTGTTTCATTCTTCGAACAGATTCGTTCGAGCCGACGAGAGAAATGATTTCGCGCCAAGTCCTCCTGTATAGTATCTCTCTTCCTATCAAAGTTCGTATATCATCGTATTGTTTGCGGTAATCAAGCAAATTACTTTTTTGTGTGTGTAAGATTTTGTATATATATTTTTTGATTAATATTAATATAATATAATATAATATATAATATAATCTAATGAAATATAATCATATAATAGTCATACAAACAAACTTAATTACATTGGTCATTGATTATGTAATCATATAAGAGAAAAATTATTATTTTACAGATGTAATTTAATTTTGCTTTTTCAAAGACAAAGCTTTGTTTTCGCGAGAAAATTTGTTTCCAGTTTTCTATGCCAATGTGTTTAAAATGTTCCAAAACGTCGAAAAATCATATTTTTTTGAAATGTCTGTATGTATGTATGTATGTGTGTATGGAATGTATATATTGTACAATTTCTAATTTCCGCAATTTCTAAGATATCGGGCTAAATTTTTTAAAGTGGAAAGAGTATTATTAAAGGATGGTTAGTATTGAATTTGGTGAGGATCGGTGAAAGGGTTCATTTTTTATAAAATTTTAAATTTTTTGAGTAATGTTTAGACACGCTTCAACTTTCGCAAATTTTGAGATATCGGGTTAAATTTTTTTATATGAATAGGGTATTATTAAAGGATGATTAATATAATATAATGAAATATAATCATATAATAGTCATACAAACAAACTTAATTACATTGGTCATTGATTATGTAATCATATAAGAGAAAAATTATTATTTTACAGATGTAATTTAATTTTGCTTTTTCAAAGACAAAGCTTTGTTTTCGCGAGAAAATTTGTTTCCAGTTTTCTATGCCAATGTGTTTAAAATGTTCCAAAACGTCGAAAAATCATATTTTTTTGAAATATCTGTATGTATGTATGTGTGTATGGAATGTATATATTGTACAATTTCTAATTTCCGCAATTTTTAAGATATCGGGCTAAATTTTTTAAAGTGAAAAGAGTATTATTAAGGGATGATTGTGGTATCGAATTTGGTGAGGATCGGTGAAAGTGTTTATTTTTTATAAAATTTTAAATTTTTTTAGAAATGCTTGTACATGCTCTAACTTTTGCAAATTTTTAGATATCGGGTTAAATTTTTTTTACATAAATAGAGTATCATTAAAGAATGCTTGGTATTAAATTTAGTAAAAATCGATGAAAGAGTTCACTTTTTATAAAATTTTGAATTTTTTGAGAAATGTTTATACATGCTGTAACTTTCGTAAATTTTGAGATATCTTTCTCTATAAGAAAACCAAAATTTTAAAACCCGTTTGCTTTAAGGAGCTTAAGCTTTGTAAGCGAAATAAAATGATGAAGAAACAATGTGCAAGTTTCCAATTTGCACAATTTTAATCTTGTTTTAAAATCTTATTTCGTGCATTATCCCATCGAAATACGCCGCATCATTTCTCGTCGAATTTGTATTGGCTGCGTTCATATTGGCAATTCCGCCGGAAGCATTCTTGATTGTAAAGTAATATGAAATATCGCGCGAAACGGGCCGCTCTTGGCGGCAACGCACATATTGGTTCAGCGACGCTTTTTGGATATACATGGAACGGTCGTGTAG
>NW_021849121.1:135475-148459 GCF_003651465.1 Formica exsecta | reverse complement strand
CGTGTAGGAACAGGGGAGGGGGCGGGTACAACACGGCCAAAATCGTTAATTTCATCGATGTAGTCATGTAATTGACGCCAGTGGTATCCTGCACCCAACTCGGCCAATAATTCGACGATGTAAACGGGGTTACCGTGCCAACAACACTGACGCGCCTCTCCACGGGGCGGAGGTGGAACTTGGATTTTACATAAAGCGAAGTCGCGGTGCCCCATCGGAAACGTATATCATATAGATATCGCGGAATATCTAGCGTGAACGTTGGCGAACAGCCGCGCGAGATTCGTGACGCGGGGTCATCAGAAATTCCAGCGTTATATTAATCATATCACATTTTTATCAAACATGAGAATTTCTCTATGCGCTACTCTTATTTAATTTTTGTTTTTATTCGGAAGATATCTTGCTTTTCTCTGGATATTACAATTTAAAAATATTACAATAATGTACGTGTGTAAAATTTCGAGAAGTCTTTTAATATTTTTTCTTAATTTCTTAAAAACGTTTTATAATTCTTTTAAGAATTTTATTATACAATATTATTATGAGAATTGTATATAAAATAAATAAATATATTTATATATTTTTTTATTTATTTACAATATATAACACAAAAAAGATTATAATTTACTCTTTAATTTATTTATTTGAACATAAATGGCATAACAAGTTATTTCTTTTAAAATTGGTTTTAATTCTCCTATTTTTAAGAATTAAATAAATTATTTTTTACTAAACATTGCTGATTGGATCATTTAAAGTTAAAAATATTAAACTCTTAGTTTACTAATAATACTATAAAAATACACAATAAAAATACTTTTTTATATCCTTTCCACATTTTTGCTATTATAAAAAATTTCAACATGATAAAATTTAAACCGTAATTATATATACTGTACACAAGAAATATTGAAGAAAGGACGCTATTAACTAATCTAATTAAGCATACAAGCAGAAAGCATCTCAAAAGAATACCATTTGTCTTACATTTAAAAAATATGTGTGGCTTCATTTCTTCCAATTCTTGCCATAAAAAAAAAAAAAAAAAAAAACTAATCTATCTCAACCAGCGGTCCATTTCTCCTGGAATTATGTTATAATTATTCTAACACAATGAATCGACGATGATGATCCTTTATGAACTTCGTTTAACGCACGGTCGGTGGGGAAAATACCGCGGACGAACCGCGGCGAAATGATGCTCGGGGCCGGCCGATTTGCACGGCAAACGCGTAAAAATTTTAACGCGATTCATTCTCCGTTCCTCGACAAGGCGGGCTTTAGAACATTCGGAGCGTAAAAACCTCGACGCGCGCTGGCCGCGGCGCGACCGGTCAGTAATTGTCCGGTCGTCGGAAGCGCCGAGGTCGCGGCCGTGCTGGCGCGTCACCGGGAAAAGTCTCGTCCGACCGCGAGGGTGATTAACGCGGTTAATTTGTTGCAATTTGACCCGGCTACCGGCACCCTCGATCCAGAATCGTTCCCCGCGCTCTCTACAGCCACCCTTTTGCGCCTCCCGCGCTTCCCCTGCCTCCTCTTCCTCTACCTTCTCCTCCCTCCTTCCTCTCGCCCACTCTTCCAGCGTGTGTGCTGTCGGCCTGGTCGGCGTGTTGGCAAATAATTTACGGCGTGTAATTGTAATTCCGCTCCGGTCATGCCGGTCAGTGAACGCCGTTGCGCTTCGTCACTCAGGTGAAAACACCGCGGCTATGAATATATCGGTCGCGTTTCTTAGGTTCGATCTACCTCGTAATCAAACTGCATTGAATGGCGATATATTATACTGGGGCGATCGAAAAATGATCGTCGGTTGACAATTCATGTGCGCAGGCCGGAAGATCTTGAGTGTAAAAAAGGTTCACATCCTGTGGCCGATCATGCCGGATATGGAAAGTACATATATTCGGCCCCCCCATATTTGCAGATGAGCGCAAAATTTCTTATAGCTAATAGAATTTTTGTTAAAGCTCCGTTAAATATTTTATACGCTTCTATGCTTCGGGTTGACGTAATTTTTTTTATTCTAGCGGTTAAACAAAATTGTAATACGAGTTGATGAAAAGATAAAAGTTTGACAAAAGTTAGTGCGCTCTTCGTCTAGTCTTTGCCTCCCTCTCCCGGGCCTTTTTTTTTTTTTATTAACGGCGGGAAACCTTGCATAAGTCCCCTTTGTCCTTGAGGAAGGACCAAATAACTATCAATTTTCGTGTGAATTATTTTCGAATAAAACAATCTTACGTAAAATTTTCTTTTCATAAAATCTATCGAGCATTCTTCCAGAATGTCAGAAGTAAAAGATTCGCATCGCAAAAAAGTTTAGCGAGACTGAAGAGAAATATTTCTGAGGACGGGTGCGCGTAAAGCAATGCATAAACATACATATGTGAATACATTTACATGAAGCGCAACAGATATATCGCGGGAAAAACAGCGCTGAAACGTTTGCAATATGCAAATCCGCCGTAGGGATCGGACTCGTTCGTGAGTTACGGTGATGACGAAAAGGTATTCGTCGGATGATATTTTCTCTCTCTCTCTCTCTCTCTCTCTCTCTCTCTCTCTCTCCGCTCGATAACTTCGAGACACGAGCGGCGAGCGATACTCGACTTTCATGAAGAGGTGACGCTCTAAAGAGCGCCGAAGTTACCTCTCGCCGGGTAAAAACTTTCCACCTCTTGAATTTTATACCGCGCTATTTCTTATCCCCTTTTTCCGCCAACGCGCGGTCGTATCTCAGGAAGACGAAGAGCCCGTTTAGAAGTCCGTACAGGAATATGAAGTAAACCAGTTACGCGTCGCTTGGCCCGACATTATCCGCTCGCGACTCCCTAATTTATCAGTCGCAAAAAAAAGAGACGGATTTTTCTCGTCTATTTCCGAACCACATTGTCGTCTGTGACATCGATCGAATTAGAGAATCGATTAAATCTAAAATTTGACTTAAATTTAACATATATCGCATGTCCCAAACGATCCATATAAATGTTTGTTTTAATTTAATATATTATAATATATGTTAAATGGTGACACTAATATTAGGTTAATATTTCAACAGAGAATGAATGCAAACTTTATAATAATTTAAAATAAATTTTGTGTAAAATCAATATATTTTTAATGATAAAAATATAAAATTAACTTGGACAAAAAGTTACTGACTATAATTAATTAATAATTTTTTCTGTAAATATAATTTAACAGAGTTCAATTAACCCAACAGCAATATATTAAATTAACGCACGAATGTATTAAATATTTAACCCAAAAACTTTAACCGGCATATTTTTTAACAAGAAAACATAAATTTTCCAATTGTATGCCCATTTAAAATTATTCACTTGTGACAAAAGCGTTTATTACGAATACAAAAAAAAATCAGATTGAACTTGCTCGCTCTCTCCTACCGCGTTGGGGGTTTCGTTTTCATATTTATCGCACACGTCATGTCATCGTGGCATTAAACGCGGCATTCTTTATCGGCAACCTTAACGATATGTTGAGTCCCTAATTGCGAAACATTAATCCCCGCGTTCCAATTCCTTTCGTTGAAACGGCGACGGCATAAAGACGAGGTAGTGTCCCCGGGGGAACCCGCCGACTCGTCTCCGTTCCGGGATCCGAGATGGAACGACATGAACATGTATATATGTATATATATATATATAAAGAGTGAGAGAGAGAAAGAGAGAAATCGAGGGGATAGAAAGTGGAAGGACGAGATCATGAAATGGACGACGAGGGTGGAGAAACGGCTCACGTAGGTGAAAGGAACGCGGGGACAGAGAGATGTCCCCCGTAATGAGAACGGGAGTCCTTTGCCCCTTGTCCCGACACTCTTCGACACTCTTCCTGTATAAAATTAAGTATCGAAACGTGCCCGGCACGGGCGTCTCTATCTCCGGACTAAACATCCCGGCTGATCGTTATTAATAAGATAGGAAGGACAGGATGATGCGCAATTCTGCATAAACGTCGGTCGGAATATCGATTAGGTTTCGGATACAGCAACGAACGGCCGGTTAAGGAATATTGTTATATAATTTTAGGCATATATCGACATACTGTATATTAATTGAAACGCTGTATATTAATTAAAACCCGATAGAATATTTTGTTTTCGTTTCTTCGAAAGAAATATAATTTTACTACTGATAAGATAATATAATTAATATATTATAATTAATCTACTAGAAAACTATTATAATTAATCTACTAGAAATATATTATAATTAATCCATCAAAATTAATTTAATTAAATTAATTTATAATTAATTTACTACACGCAATTACAGAAAGAAATAAACAATTATCTATTAGTCACTACTGTCGCTGTTATCTTTACGCAATTTCTTAGCCGTTTAATCGAAAATACAAGGGGGCCGATAAAATTCGCGTAGACACGCATGCTCGCTTCCGGTCCGCACAATACTACGGATTATCTCGAAATCGAAAGATCTCGCGCAAGACAGGATATGATCCCTTGGTGTGTAACTTGAAGCCTGGCGCGTGAGCTCGCGCCACGATCAGCACGTAGACAGCCGCTTAATCCATTTAATCCGGCTTACGAGAATACGGCTGGTTATCGTGACTGCCTCCTCGCATTACTTATGCCACTATCGGCTGCCTCAAAATCGGTTACCGGGCGCGCGCCTCTGGTGAGCGACGTGGCGCAACAAAGGGGATGAATTCCCAGCGATTCTGCGAGAATCTTAGCTAGAACATAATATATAATGAACGTCGTTAAAATGACTGTTGAATCTTGCGATTAAAATAGAATATTATCATCAACTAGGAGCTTAATGTAACACAATTTTATTCAACTGTCAAAATATTTCTTAAAATTCTCAAATATTAAACTACTTTTGATGAGTGTCGGTCCGCTATCAATTTCCCAAAGAAAAAATGGACCCTGAATTTGACACGTAGTCCAAGTCTGAAAGGATAGTCTACGCTTTGGAGACATCCTGTACACCGGCTTTTAACGTTGACTTTACACGTTCGCACATTTTCGGACGCATCATCCATCACATAGTGACGCGCAGGACTTTCGCTCAAGATCCGCCCTATCTTCACTTTCTTTCCCAAGGAGCATTCCCGAAACGCTTTAGGGCACGATTTACCAAACACTCGCGACAAATTTACGTCGCTGACCACGAAAAAAATTCGATGGAGCTCGACAAGTTTGGGTGTCAACAGGTTTAGAGTTTCGCAACCGCGTAAAATAGATATTAACATGCATAGGTTGCTTCGGCGCACTTAGTTGATCCACCCCTCCTCCTTCGGAAGGAATAGAGTCAAGTGCCCGGATGGCACTTGTCGAAAAAGGGTGTCGCGTGAATGATCTTCATCGGAGTGCGAACGTCAAAAGGGCAACCAACGTGCGCTACTGTTATCCTCGCAGCTAGCATCTTTCTTCACTTTTTACGTCTTCGTACGGGTATCACCCCTTCCCCCTCCTCCTTTTGATCACGTGATTGTTAGTGCTATTATGAATGAATAAAAAAATTTCTTGTGACATTTTGTGAAATTCTCTCTCTATATCCTGTGCACAATATTTTGAAATATTATCATTTGTTTGAGAATTTATTTATTTGCATATGTAATCAAATATCATATTAATAGAATAATAAGAATATTAATGATATTTATAGGAAAGAAATTTAAAATCATATTTATTCAAATATAATATAGGTAAGACTGAATAACACACCTCCGATTTTATCGCTACTTAAATATGTTGTAGGGAAGATTCTTCTGAGTAATTCCTCGTAAGAAATAATATGGGGGATGGCATTGGTTTAGGAAATATAACAAATTATCGGTCGGAATATCGATTAGGTTTCGGATACAGCAACGAACGGCCGGTTAAGGAATATTGTTATATAATTTTAGGCATATATCGACATACTGTATATTAATTGAAACGCTGTATATTAATTAAAACCCGATAGAATATTTTGTTTCTGAGTAATTCCTCGTAAGAAATAATATGGGGGATGGCATTGGTTTAGGAAATATAACAAATTAAAGTTTCACACTTTTAATGCTTTTTCTCAGGTATTATAAAGTAATATTAGAAAAAGTGAAGCTTGTGTACGTTGTATTTGTTATAGAGCGAAAAAGTGTTTGTTTACATTTACGGGATAGGTATATGGTCGTGGATATTTTGTCAATAATGTGTTTCATCTATTTCTCGCAGTTCGTTAACAACTTTCAACGTATAACTACACGAATTTGTGAGTCTTGCCTTGAAAAATATTATTTATTGAAAAATATTATTTATGGAATGCGTGAGCGGGGGAGGGACGGAGCCTCTTCCCCACCCACGCGTAAATATCCTAAACAATTTTTCTTTAATAAAAAAATAACAAATTATACAGCATACACATACTTCAAACTTCAATTTGTTATATCTTCTAAACCAACGCCGTCTCCCATTTATTTCTTGCGAGGAATTACTCAGAAGAACCTTCCTTACAACATATTTAAGTGATGATAAAATCGTGTTAACTTTTATGCAGTTTTACCATTATATATAGTATAATATAATATAATATAATAATTATATTATATTATTATATATAGTAATTATTATATAATAATTATTAGAAATGCTTGTACTATTATTGTTGTAATTAATACTGATATCTTTTCTTGATTCAATTATAAAATGATAAGAGAAAAATTGCTTATTTACATAGTAATATGATTATAATTATACATAACAGAGAAATTTTATTTATTAAAGTTTAGGGGCAAAGGTACTCTAATACATTTTATGCAAAGACTGAATGGTTGCACTGCAAATGCTGTTATGCTCACATAAAGATTGTCTTCTTACGCAGCGATACAAGTCTGCCTATGAACAGCTTTTTCTACTTACATATACATATATGTAATTAAATTAAAATAATCAAAAATAATAATTTAAAAGAGATAGGTATTCGACATGTGTAAGTAATATCTAAGTACTGTGATTAATAATAATTTTTCTTGAAGTTTTTTAAATAAAATATAACAGAAATTAAGCGCATGTTTTGACGGCAATTGAAAATCTTAACTTTCCCAACGGTTAATTACAAATCGGCTTTTAGAGCTGTCGAGTATAGAGCTTAAGTGAACGAGTTTCGAGACGTTCAAGCGACGTAATGGATGCGTACGAGAGTCCGGCCAGTCACTAGGATTATAATGAGCTATGCGAAATAGTTTTCCGCGCACTTAGACACGTTCCTATATACACGGTCATGCTTAAATGCTCAACTTACGACACGTTTTAACACTTATATCAGCGATGTGATTTAAGTATCTGCGTATATGTTAAAATATCTATATATATATATATATGTAATAAGCTCATATGTCTTTTCGATAAATCGTGATATTTCTTCAAATTTTCTAAGCAAGAATTCACATCTGTAAATTCTATGAATTTACAAATTCGTTCATCATTAATGCAAGAAACAAAAACTTAAACAACCACAAAGATCTCTGGAATCATTAGGGATTATTCGGCAAATTTTTGTGCATTCGTGCGAGAAAGACTCCCCTTTAGCTCTCGTAATTTTGTTGGCAAGCGCTTTTTCTTCCTCGTCACTATACGTAAACTTGGTAA
Source organism: Formica exsecta (assembly GCF_003651465.1). Classification (NCBI taxonomy): domain Eukaryota; kingdom Metazoa; phylum Arthropoda; class Insecta; order Hymenoptera; family Formicidae; genus Formica; species Formica exsecta. Next base: position 140,844 of record NW_021849121.1, on the reverse strand, counting down.
AGAACATACTTCTCTCTTTAATCATTAGTTCGCACGACTAATAGCACCGCTCGTTATTATTTCCAAGAATATCCGGTCCTCTTAGACTCGCGGATCGTCTTCTCACGACCCAGATTAAGGGATGCGTTTAAAGCCGGCGAGGGAAGTCAAGAGACCGCCGGTGCCACGTTGAAAGAGAGAAGAGAGAATTTCTACACTTTTAATTATGCCACAGCGACTTTCACGTGGCTTTTATAATCATATAGCCGACGCTAAGAACGGAATATTTTGCACCGTACGCGATGTTTACCTTTTAACGGCGCTGTTTTACGCGAAAGAAATTTTTCTCGATATTTTACTGTAACTTTCGTAAAGATGAAGAGATATCTACCGAATAATAAAATGATGATTTAAACGTTACTGCTTCAAATAATTGCTCTTCGTCGATAAATGTTAAAGCGATATCAATGTAACAAGTCATTGTCTTTCTCGATAGCAAATAAGAGAATAATTTTGTATAACATCCGTGTATAATGTATATTTTTATGGTTTGTCGTTTGGTATTATAAAGTTTCTTTTTATGTAGATAGGCCTCTTAGAAACAGTATATTTGCTATCGTTTTTCTTTTGTTATGCATTTTTATTTTTATTATATAATTATTTTTTTTATTCATACTATTTTTGTTATCAATTTATTCAATGTATATATATTTATATTATTATATTAATGTGTACATTTAATTATATATAATATATATTTGGTTATACTTAATAAAAAGTTGTCATTAAAATTATTATTATATTGATATAAATATATTTACGTACAAATATTCGATTCTTATTGACTCTTCGCAATCACCGAGATTTTATATCGAAAAAAATTCCCGCATCTTCTATATTTTTCTTCTTTAATTATTATATTCTCCCTCGAAAGAAACAGCGAAATGGAGGAGAAATTTAATTGTCCCACGTATCGGAGAGTATTATTGCTAATGCGTTCGATTAATCGGTCGTATCGTCCCGGATAATCGAATCACTTCTCGGCGCCTCCTCGACAACGCAAGGCGACGCGCGCGTGCATCTCGTACCCCGCATCCGAGTAGTAATTCACGAACATCGATCGCGAGAGCGAGCACTCGGATGCTGGAAAGACGCGGGCGCGCATTGCAGGAAACGCGGTGCTCGGGTAACATGTGCAAGATAATCCGAAACTGTTCCCGATGGTGCCGTCTTAACCCAATTTCACCCCTTGTCTATTCTCGCGCCGGACCGATTATGCACCATCCCCCTCGGTTGCATCGCGCACGCGCGCGCGCGCGTACGCTCGCGTTATCCGCCACGTATACCAGATCGGACCGAACCGAATTAGTCCAGACTAGACCAGACCAGACCATACCAAACCGACGTGCGCGGATAGCTCGCAGTGCGAATATAACGCTGCTTCCAGGTAGTACCAGGTAACCGCTGCGGCTCGGCGTTGCGGTTTTTACGCTTAAAGTCTGCTACCGTAACTACCTACCGGCGAGACTCCCCACCGGTTAGCCGCTTAATAACCGACCCCAGCTCCCATAGCGCCCGAGATGAATTGGGATTTTCTCGCGGAGGCAAAGAATTTCAAGCGGAAAGATACCTAGAGTCGTCCGCGTTTACGTTTCAAATTTAAGAGCTGACGATAATGGTATAATATAGTTATATAAGTGGATGAAATATTTTTTTTTAATACTTGAAGAGATTCACATCTCTTTTAAGGATGGAAATTATCTCGGAGATAAATACGGAGATAATAAATATTGTTTCTTCAAACTTTTTTCGTTTTCTACGATTTTAATTCGTAACTTTAAACAATATTTCTGTACAGTTAGAATATTTGATTTAAATTTAGCATATGCTTATATACTATAAATTATAATTATAATTTTTTATATTTTTATTTCATTTTTATTTTTTTATTTATATATTTCCCAATTGTATATTTTTCTTAATTTAACATATTTGAAGGATTTTATTACATTTGTAATCTGGATTGTTACTTTGCCGCGCGTTGTAAATTCATAAAATTTCTCAAATTGGTAACTTTAGACAATATTTCTGTACAGTTATAAAATTTGGCTTAAATTTATATACTATAAATTATAATTATAATTTTTTATATTTATTTTTTATATTTATATTCTATTTTTATTTTTTTATTTATACATTTTCCAACTGTGTTTTTTCTCAATTTAACACATTTGAAGGATTTTATTACATATGTAATCTGGATTGTCACTTTGCCGCGCGTAGTAAAATCATAAAATTTCTCAGATTGTCCTTCTACTCGCTATACCTGTAAAGGGAACGAGATTGCGCTGTTAACGATATTGTTGCCCGATTGCCCGTCGCTTAATTCAGTTAATAGATTTGAAACTCCAAAGATTTCAGGATAGCGCGGATAGTTGCGTCGCGGTTACATAAACTTTCACAGTTGTTACGGCTAAATGTGATATAAGGAACGAGGCGTTATTAGGCAGTTATGGCTCCCCATAGGTGCATACCGGCATGTTCGCGCGAACCGAGACGTGTGCAGTTGCGCTCTTATAGCGTCGCGTTGTCTGTGTACGCCGTCGTCGTCGTCGTTGCGGTGAACGCGAAACTAGGCGAATATACGTTAATAACGATTCGGATCCGAGAGTGGACTACACAGAATCGCACTCGCATTATGAACTTCACCGACCATCGCCACTTTTATCCGAAAGAAACGGCGCGTATTATCGGAGAACTGTCAGCTCCCTTATTTCAACCTTCCCTTCCCTTATTTCAATCCTTTGAATGGCTAATTAAAAGCCGATAACGTTTCTATTGTTTGATACGTGTCATACGATACGATATGAGAGAATGGTAGTTATTTTCAAGTCCCCTCGCGAATAACATCTGAAAACTGTATCAGGCAATTTGTTCGATTTCCGTTTCACGATAATTCATCATCAGGGGATGCATATTTTTTTCATAGCCCGTTGAAAAATGGAAAATTGCATCACGATGTTTACCATGGCTAAGGATCACTAACCGTGCGGATCGGCTCGGCTAAATAATTCAGGCGCGAACAAAACTTTTCTCTACACCGGATCTCTTCTCTCCAGAGTCGCTTTTCGGACTTTTGCCGCGTTATCGGACGCCCGCGGGTATCCTCGCACACCCGAGCTTTTCCAAATACTGGCAGAACTTTGGCAAAATAATTTACCTTCGACGTTTTTGATCGTATTTAGATAACTCGATTATCGATCGTAGTTGAGAAAGCGCGATATTAAGGTACGACAAGCAACAATTATAATTTCGTCCGATGTTTCACATTTGCAACAGTCACTTTATAGTGATATATTATATAAATGATGGCGAGCATATCGGAAAAAAGTAGTGTAAATAAGCGATAGTCCACCGGTAATGGCAGCTCGTAAATGTCGGATACATTTTGAATGCGAAAGAGGGTTTATTATGGAGCTTTAGAAATCATCATTGTCAAGCCAGGCACATATCGAATAGCGTGTTGTTAATCTTAAGCATTGACAGTTCGATGAATGACAAATGCTCGATCGACGTGAATATTTCCTGTCGGAAATTTGAATTTTTGTTAATGTCCTTCGTCCGGTAAATAGTTCAAGATACTCATCGTCACTTTAGAACTGCGATACACATATAAAAGTTAAAAAATATACACAGTCTCGCTATCATTTTGCTTCCTCATAGAGGAAGCTTTGTTCTCGTGACAAAATATTTTTTCCATTTTTCTATGCCAATTAGAATGTTCCAAAACGTCAATTTTTGATATCGGGTTAAATTTTTTTACATAAATAGAGTATCATTAAAGGATGGTTGGTATTGAATTTGGTGAGGATCGATGAAAGCGTTCATTTTTTATAAAATTTTTGATTCTTTGAGGAATGTCTGTACACGCTGTAACTTTCCCAAATTTTGAAATATCTTCCTCTATGAGGAAGCCAAAATTGAAAAACCCGCTTACTTTAAAGAGCTTAAGCTTTGTGACCGAAATAAAATGATGAGGAAGCAATGTGCAAGTTTCTAATTTGCACAATTTTCATCTTGTTTTTTGCTATTTTATACTCGTAATTGTTATTATACTACCGCTAATTTGCATACGGTTAACACAGATTCCTTCAATTCAGTTCTGTAAAATGTGTCCGCGCGGAGGAAACATCGAGTCACGTTGCACGCGCGGGATGTTTGCTTGCAAGCTTGTTATTATTCAGGAGCCATTGTTTCAATTCGGTTATTGTTATTATCCAGAAGCTCTCGACGCTTATCGCGCGAGATTTGGTATATATATATCTCGTGCAAGTAGCAGCAGTTTTGTATTAATGAGACGACGACCAGATCTATCCCACACTTCTCTCACTCGCAAATATTACATAATTACATTAAATTGTGGCTGTTGTAGTTTTCGCGGAAAAGTCGGCGCGCAGATTATTTTTGTTGACCGTAGTAGATGTTCGCGGAGTTTTTGTCAGCCGACTCGTATAAACGGAAAGTCAAGCTTTGTCGTAATTAAGGTAGTTACCGGGCTCCCGTCCGCGGTCCGCGGACGAGTCGGAGCAGCTTAAACTATCTTTGCATCTACCTTATGTACAACCACTGTGGCGATTATGCAGACAAACCGCGTTATCCATGACAGTTGAAAAGTCTTTCTATATGAATATATCGATCTGCACTCCATATATTTCAGTTTATTATATATGTATTGTTATATACATATATGTGTTCTGTAAAATGCATATAAAATAATTTAATTTGATATAAAAAAGAGAGAAAGAGATAATGGTGATCGCAATTTATGTGAAATGATAGGGTAATATTAAAGAGCCGAAAATAAGCAACGATATAGTTGATTTGCTCAAAAATTGCGAGTAAATAATCGCCATCGGACGAAGTCCTCGTTTACGAGTGAAGAAATTATGAGAATCGATCGCGCGGTAATTTAGGAGCTCGCTCACCATTTTCTACCTATCTCTTTTTCTTTTTTTTTTCAGAAATGATAACGTTGCGAAACGGAACGGCGCATCGACAATCATTTTACGTACGACGAAATTACATATTTATGGACTTGATGAACATGCCCAGCTTCGCGAACTTTGCTGGTTTCGCGATTTGCATAATTTGTTCGCCAAATAATATTATTTATCATTTACGGCTCTCTCTCTCTCTCTCTTTTTCTTGGTCACTAAAGGCGAAAGTGTTCAAGGAGATGACACAAGCGCGGCGGATGCTAATGAAAAATTTTCATTTCCGCGCGATTTCGCGCTTTAATCAATTCCACTTAACTATCTAAGGGGCCGAGAGGGAGTTACTTATCGATTACGCGAATGAAACTGCCACGGCAGTGATATCGCTCACGTGCT